>NW_008340856.1:222028-223222 GCF_000622305.1 Nannospalax galili
AAAGGGAGACCCTGTCTCAAAAAGACCAAAAAAAAAAAAAAGTTAAAAAATAAAAAAAGTATTCATTATCAACCTTTAGGTCTTAATAATTTTCTTCCAAAAAGTTTGACAATTTTATGGCTTACACTTAAATCTATGGCTTATTTTGAGTTACCGTTGTATAAATGTGATGTTTAGGTCTAGGTCTATACTTTTACCTCTGGATAGCTAATGCTAATAAGACTGTTCTTTTTCAGTTGAATTGCTTTTGCATCTTGGTCAAAGATCAGTTGCCCTGGTATGTGGCAATTTCTGGGATCTCTATTCTTTTTCATTCATCTCTGTGTGTAACAACACACGTTTATTTTTAATTTTTTAAAAAAATCCAGACATTGGTTTAACAATTTTAATGAAAAAATAAAATATGCATTTTGCTTATGCCAATAACACATTGCTAATTACTGTGTCTGCATTGTAGACCTTAATATTGGTTAGTGATTCCTCTTGTTTTTTTATTCTTTCTCAACATTGTTCCTTTCCTTGTAAGTTTTAGGATAATATTGTTTATATAAAAAAAATCTTGGTTGCATTTTGACAGGAATTGTGTTGTGTGTACATCAGCTGGACAAGAATTAAGTTCTTTGCTGTAACGAGTCTTCCAATCCGTGAACACACTGTGCCTCTCCATTTGTTTAGATTTAGTGTCTCATAGGTTTCCAACATAGAAGTCCTATACATGCTTTGTCAGATTTATAGCTAAATAGTTCATATACTTCAAACACTTGTCAATAGCATTATATATTACTTTTCCATATGTCCATTGCTAGTGTATAGAGAATTCTAAGCCATGATGGTGCATACCTGGAGCTCCAGATACTTGGGATAGCTGAGGTAGGAGAATATTTTGAGCGTAGGAGTTTGAGATAGGCTAGGCAATGCAGCAAGACCCTTGATCCTATATCGAAAAAAAAGAGAGCTAGCAAGATGACTCAGCCAGAAAAGGGGCTTGCTGTGGAAGCCTGACAACCGAGTTTAATTTCCAGAACCTGCATAAATGGAAGGAGAGAACCGTCTCCACAAAGTAGTTCTCTACACATGCCCCCCCATCATGAACAACACAGACACACAGACACACACACAAGCTGACAGACACAGACACACAGACACAGACACAGACACAGACACACACAGACACACACACACACACACACACAC
>NW_008340856.1:223243-223351 GCF_000622305.1 Nannospalax galili
TTGATTTAAAAGAGAAGAAGCCGAGGGTGATGGCACACGCCTTTAGTCCCAGCACTTGGAGGCAGAGGCAGGCAGATCTTTGTGAGTTTAAGGCCAGCCTGGTCTACA
>NW_008340856.1:223378-239941 GCF_000622305.1 Nannospalax galili
GGGAGAGAAAGAGAAAGGAGGCAGAAGAAAAAAACCAAAGACAGAGAGAGAGAGGAGAGAGAGAGAGAGAGAGAGAGAGAGAGAGAAAGCCAATGAGATGGCTCAGCATGAAAGTACTTGGTGTACAAGCTTGTGATAATAAATTTGATCACTGGAACCCATGTAAGGGTAGAAGGAGAGAACTGAATTCACAGAATTGTACATGCATGCTGTATTATGTACCTGTTCCCACACCCCCCAACATATACCCACAATGATGATGATGATACTAATACTAATAAAATATAATTTTAAAGAAAGTAAAGAAAAAGGATAAGAAAGGAAAGAAAAATAATTATTTTATGCTTGTTGATCTTGTACCTGATAATCTTGCCAAACTCACTTATCAGTTCTGGGAAATTTTAGCAGATTCCTTGGGACATTCTACATTGGCAATCATATAATGTGCAACAATGGGAAGTTTTATTTCTTCCTTCTAAAATGTTTCATCTTATTTCCTTTTTTTGATTTTCTGTCAGGCCAGGCCTTCTCCTACTATGTCGAATGGTGACAGTGAGAAGGAACCTCTTTGTTTTGTTTCTGATCTTAGCAGAAAACCACTGTCTTGAAGTAGATGGGTAGTAACGTGTGCCTTCCAGATGGAAGCTTTGGAGACGATAAGAGTTTTCTCCAGCCTCCTTCCTGTCTTGGCAATCATAGAAGCATGGGAAAGGGGCTTCCTTAGCTGTATGCCCATGTGTAGAAACCAAAAGGCAGAGAAACCACAGCCCCCACCCAACCCTACCTTCCAGCTGACTCATAGTAGTTACTGTTATGGTTTGAATCTGAAATTTCCCCTATAGACTCATATGTTTGATTCTTGGTCCCCAGATGATGGTATCATTTTGGGGTGATTTTAGAACCTTTGGAACTGTGGCCTAGCTAGCAGGAGTTGCTGGGGACAGGCCTTGAAGGTCATTAATTTGCCCCTGGTTCCTGTCTGCTTCCTGATTGATTAAGAGTCAAATAAGCTGCATTGCAAACACCTGTCACCACAGTCTGAGCTGCTCCCACAGTGAGGGACCGATATTCCATGAAACTGTGAGCCAAAATAAATGCTTCCTCCCTTAAGTTGCTTCTGTCAAGTATTTTGTCACAGCAGTAAGAAAAGGAACCAATACTGTTTTATAATAGGTACAAGAAATAAATCTTTGTCACTCTCTGCCTCTGACTGTGGGAAAAGGACAGTTAGGAAAGCATTGTCTTTCACTATTAAATATGATGTAAACTGTTGGTTTTCCATAAATGCACTTTATCAAGTTGAAAAAAAATCTACTTTTCTTGAATTTCTGAACTTTTATTATAAATGGATTTGGGGCCTTGTCAAGTCTATTTTCTTCAGGTATGATTTTTCTTCTCTAGCCTCTTAATATGCTAGATTGTGATCCATACACTGAGTCTTTTTTGAGGAATTTGTTACTTCATCTAAACTGTTCAATTTATGTGTATCAGGGATGGAGAGATGGCTCATGGATTAAGAGCACTGGCTGCTCTTGCAGAGGAGCTGGGTTCAGTTCCCAGCATCCACATCAGGACTAACAGCCATTCCTAACTCCAGTTCCAGGGGATCTGACACACTCTTCTGACCTCCGAGAGCACTGAACAACACGGGTGCACTTACATACATCAGGCAATACACTCATACACATAAAAAATAAAAGTAATAAATAAAATATATATTAAATTTATGTGTATAATTTTGTGTTAGTTACTCCCCTGGGAGAAGGGTGTCTGGGCATGCCCAAGGGCGTTATCTTGATTTGATTGAGATGAGAAGATCCATCCCTGTGGGTGGCTCCATTCCTTGGGCTAAGATCTTAGGTTCTATAAAAAGGGGAAAGAGAGCTGAGCATATGCATTCGCTTCTCTCTGCTTCTTGACTGTGGATGTGATGTGATCAGGTACTCAGTCTCCTGCTGCTGTAAGTCCCACCATGATAGACTCTAACCTTGGACTGTGTACCAGAATAACCCTTTTTCTTCCTTAAGTTACTTTATTTTATTTATTTAATTTTTTTAAAGATAAGGTTTCGGGTGCGCCCGGCTCCAGCTGCTGCTCTCCCCGATACCTCAAGCCTCCGACCAGCAGCAGCTGCAGGTGTTGCCCTGGAAGCAACTGAGCCTGGTGGACAAGGAGAACATGCCCCCTTCCCTCAGCTGGACGGCGTCCAGGCCAGCGAGGCGGCCAGGGAGCGCTTCCAGGACCCCGCAGAGCTGGAAAGTAAAGTACCTGCCCCTAGCGTGGAGGAAGGATACTATTGAAAGAGAACCCTGGGGCTTCGTCAAGAGAGGCCGGAAGAGAGAGATTTTATATCCCATGTTCTGGCTTTCTTTGCAGCGAGTGATGGCATAGTAAATGAAAACTTGGTGGAGTGATTCAGCCAAGAATTTTAAATTACGGAAGCCCGCTGTTTCTATGGCCTCCAACTTGCCTTGGAAAACTTTTATACGTTCCGAAACGTACAGTCTTCTTATTGACACATTAAAGATTCCAAAGAAAGGGAATTTCTCTTTAATGTCATTGAAACGATGCCTTGTGTGAAGAAGGCTGACTGGGCCTTGCGTTGGGACAAGAAGCTGCATATGGAGAACGTGTTGCAGCTTTTGCATTGTGGAAGGAATCTTCTTTTCTGGTTCTTTTGCATCAATATTCTGGCTCAAGAAATGAGGACTGATGCCCGGCCTCACATTTTCCAATGAACTTATCAGCAGAGATGAGGGTTTGCACTGTGACTTTGCCTGTCTGATGTTCAAGCACCTGGTACACAAACCATCAGAGCAGAGAGTAAAGGAAACCATTATCAAGGCTGTGAGGATAGGGCAGGAGCTCCTCATGGAGGCTTTGCCTGTGAAACTCATTGGGATGAACTGCACTTTAATGACGTGGTGGCCACACTGAATTTGTGGCAGACAGGCTTATGCTCGAGCTGGGCTTTAACAGGATTTTCAGAGTAGAAAATCCATTTGACTTCATGGAAAATATTTCACTGGAAGGGAAGACCAACTTCTTTGAAAAGAGAGTAGGTGAATATCAAGAGGATAGGAGTGATGTCAAGTCCGACAGAGAATTCTTTCACCTTGGATGCCAACTTCTAAGTAAATTGAACATGACCTCTCACTTTGCTGATTTGTCTCCCCTTATCATTACAAAAAAGGTCAGCAAAAATGAATCAGCTGGCTACACCATATATTGACATTAACTTCATCGATAGGCACCTGTAAAACTGTGTAGCTACCTCAAAATCAGTCCTGTTAATACTGAGTGCCGATGAGAAAGAAAAAGGATATTTACAACAAAACTACTTGGTTTCTTAAGGAAGAGCTTGGCCTGTTGACTTGCAAGTAGGTGGGCCAGCTATGACGTTCTAATAGCACATGGCAGCTGTCCAGGCTCTACTGTGAGGCAACCCTCAAGTGAGCAGGATTAAACATCAGTTATTACCACAAGGCAGTTTAAAGATGTCAGCCTTGCTCGCTGCTTCCTGAAAATGCTATAGTTTACCTAAGTAGTTTGTAAATAAAACTGGCATTTTGCAGACACTGTTAAAGAAAAAAAAAAACCAAAAAACATAAGGTCTCATTATGAAGCCCTGACTGGCCTAAAACTCACTATGTAGACCAGCTGACCTTGGATTCTCAGAGATCCATCTGCCTCTGCCTCCCAAGAGCTGGGATTAAAGGTGTGCACCACCATACCTGGCTCCTTAAGTTGCTTTCATCAGGGTATTTTATCTTAGCAGCAGGAAAAGTAACTAGGACAAGTTTGTAGAAGCCACTTACTTTCTTTTTTAATGTCTGAGGGCTGTATTGATAATAACTAGTAATGTATATTTTCTGCTTTTTCTTTGAAAGTCTTGAAAAAATAAACTGTTTTTCTCTATTGTTTTCTTGTCTTCAATTTCACTGACTTCCACTTTTTACTATTTCATGATGTCTGCTATATTTGAATTTATTTTCCATTCTCTCTTGGGTCTCATGTAGCTAGTTTGACCCTTAAACTCACTGTGTAGAAAAGGATGGCCTTGAATCCAATCCTCCTGCCTCTACCTCCTGATTGGTGAGATTACAGGTTTTTGTAGAGCTCTGTCCTCTGAGCCTGACAGCCATCATTTTCATAAGAGCATCTGTAACTACTTGCAAGAGATCCCTAAGATCCAGCCTGTTGACTGTTGACATTCCATTATTGAAGGATTGGGTGAGGAGGGTCACTGGACTCAAACCTGAGCTCCATCTACCAGCATGCTGTATGTAGCTCTGCCCTACTGTGAAATGTTAACATAAGTGGGGGATTCTAACGATATAGCTGTGTGGAAGTTTCCATCCATGCTGGGATGAGACCTTCTGTGGCTGTTAAGGGATCACCCATACTCCTATAAGTAAGCCCAATAAACTCATTGATTCTCTAAGCTGGACTTTGGTGGAGTTATACTTTAGGTTGTTGTTGGTGCCATATAGGGAGGGGGTAGACATTTGTTTATGTCTCCCTAGGGAAAGTGTTCCTATAACACTTATAAGTGCCATGCCCAGGTTGCTCTTCTTTCTTGATGTAGGAATAGATAATTGATGTAAGACTTTCCTTTGATGTAAGGATTTAGCGGTGCAAATACTAGCACTGCTTCAGTGCGCCCTGCAGAGTTTGCTTTCTCTATTTTATTACCATTTGGCTCACGTTGACTTCTGATTTCCTTAGTGTCTCCTCCTTGATCCCTGGATTACTTTGTCATGTATTGTTTGATTTCTAAGTGTTCAAAGATTTTCCTGTTACATTTTTGTTGTTGTTACTGGTTTTTCTGTGGTCAGAGAACACAATGTAATTCAGTTCTTTCAAATTCGATGAAGTTTATTTCATGGTCTGAATATGCTTTGTTTTGGCATGTGTTCCCTGGGTGCCAGAAGACAGTGTGCACTCTGCTCTTTTTGGTTATAGTTTCATATAAATATCAACTGAATTCTGTTGTTTGATCATACTGTTCTATTTTCTTCCTGATATTTTGCATATGTATGTGTTGTATGCATGCATGTGTATATGTGTTTGCATGTGTTTGGGCACATGTGTGCATGTGTATGGAGGACAGAGGTTGAGATTGGATGTCTTCCTCAATCACTTTCCACCTTCTATATTGAGGCAGGGTCTCTAGAACTCACTGATTTGGCTAGTCTAGCTAGCTAGATTGCTATGAGGGTCTTCTGTTTCTGCTTCCTAAGTCCTCCCATTACACTAGGCCAGCATTTATATGGGTACTGGGAATCTGAACTTGGGTAATGCTTGTGAGGCACTGAGTCACCTCCCTCCCATTGTGGAGCATTGAGTCACCAACCCAGCCTCCCCCACTTGTTGATTTTCTGTCTATATAGTCTGTTGTTTAAAGAGAGATGTCAAAGTCTCCAACTACAGTGGCATGTTCCTTTTTTAAAAAAATTATTTTTATTTTATATGTAATAAAATAAAACTGCATGTGTGCAAGTGTACCCATGTCATGCAATGCTAGTGGAGGTCAGAAGAGGGCATTGGATCCCCTGGAACTGGAGTTATGGATGATTTGTTAGCTGCTCTGTGGGTGCTGGGAACCAAATCTGGGTCCTCTGTAAGAGCATCCAGTGCTCTTAACTGCTGAGCTATCTAGCCTCTGGTCTGGATTTTTGAGGCAGGGTCTTTCCATATAGCCCAGGCTGGCCCTGGAACTCATGTAGTCCAGGTTGACCTTGAATTCACAATCGTCCCACTCTACCTACTGAATGTTGGGGTAATAGGCATGAACCACTATACCTAATTCTAGTTTTGTTTTGTTTTTGAGACAGGGGTCTGCTAGATAGCACAGGCTGGTTTCTAATAAATAATCTTCCACCTCAGCCTCCTGATTACTAGAATTATAGGTAGGTACTACCATGCCTGACTTGGGAGGAAAGGAGTCTATTGTTTATTCAATGATCCCAAGTATCTAATAAAAGGTCTTGTCTATAACAGGTGTTCAATAAACACTGGCTGAATAAGTGAAGGGCTTCAGTGGGTTGAGTGGGACAGCCTGAGGTTAGGGGAACAGGAAGAAACCTGGTTGAGTTAGGTAAAGGTGTTGTACTCCTCGCAACCCAAGTATCCTTTTATAGACCAAGATAGCAGCCCTTGGCTGAGATCTTCAAAGCAAGCTCTCAGGCAGCCGGAATCTGGCTTGCCTTCTCTGACAGGGAATGTTGTGTAGGTTCCTGGCCCTGGGCTCAAAACTGCCCCTTGTGGCAAATTGCAACCTCTGCATCTTCCTGTTGTGACATCCTCTTGGGCTCAACTAGGCCACAATCACACATCGCAGCCCAGGATCCCAGGTGGTGAGGGAACAGGCCTGAGGATTCACATCACCGTCTGTTTCACCCTTGCCCTTTTTCCCTATGTCTTCATCAAGGAGAGAACCTGTTCTAGTTTGCCTTCAATTGCTGTGACAAAACACTCTGACCACTGCCAACTTGGGGAGGAAAGAATTTATCTTACATCTCCTGGGTCACAGTTCATCAGGGAGCCCAAGGTAGGAACTCAGGGCAGAAACTTGGAGGCAGGAGCTGGAGCACAGGCCATGGAGGAATGCTGCTTACTGGCTTGTTCCCCAGCCCTGCTCAGCCTGCTTTCTTATATAATACAGAACAACCTACCCAGGGGTGGAAACACCCACAGTGGACTGGACCCTCCCACATCTTCAACAATCAAGAAAATGCCCCACAGACATAGCCACAGGCCAGTCCACTGGAGAAAATTCCTCAATTGAGACTCCCTCTACCCAGGTGTGTCAAGTTGACAACCAAAGCTATCCAGCACAGGGCCTGAGCTGGGTCTCCCTCCAGCTCCCTGCTCTCCAAGGCTGCTTCTGTGCAGGACAGACTCCAAGAGCATCAGTCATGCCATATCCTCCCTCAGGCTGTCTTGACCTCACTCCCTCGCCTCTTCCATCCGGGATGCTCTTTATCAGCTTGTAGATCTTGTCATGGCGTCTCCCACCAGCCACCTGCCTGTTTCAAGTTTGAACTCATTTGATTCTCAAGGCCTGTGCCTGCAGTTCCACATATGCCCTTGAAAAGGGAGGGGCCCTTGCTTCCCTCCTTCCACAAAGCCCTGGATCTTTCAGCAAGGCTTCCTCAGGATAGCCCTTTGGATAGCATTAGGGCACCTGTAGATGTGCTAGCTTACACTTCTAGGGCAGCTGTTATGAATAGAGAAGACTCAGGCTCTGGTCACAGGCATTTCATGTTGCAGGCCAGTGATGAGGATTTTTTTGCCAACAGAATCTGGTATAGTGTGACAAAGTCCATGGTATGTTGTCTCCAAGGCAGGAGCACCTGGGCAGATGGGGTACATGGGGATGGAGAGAGACCACCGCTTTCATTTCAGGATAAGGAGCATTCCCAGGTAGCTGGGCTGCAGGCCAGCTCTTCATGCTTGTGCTATGTAGAACAGGCCTATGCACATGGTCTGAAGCCCCTGCCTCCTCTGTCCAAGAAAGAAGTGGAGCAGCCCTTAGGGAGGCACCCTCTTCTTCCTCCCCCGTCTGCCCCTCCTTCTCTCTGTGTCTCCCTTGTGATCCATATGTAAGCTTTGCTGAGTACTAGACCCCTGTTTTGACTCTGGGAAGGAGTGGTTCTTAACAGAAAGAGAAAATACTATTTTCTGAGGTATCTTTATTTACAGGAAGAAAATCAGAGGTCCTAGGTCAGTCCTCATCTCTGACCTTCATAGTCTGGTGGTTAGAAATGGTTTCTGATTTTAGGAGACTCATGCAGGTTGAACCTTGGCTTAGAGGCAGCACTCCAGTGTCCAGCACTGCATATAGATGGTGTGTTGGTGACTTTTGCACAGCTGTGACCAAAATGCCCAAGAGAACGTCTTGAGGGAGGAAAGGTTTATCTTGGCTCACAGTTTCAGAGGGTACTTGGCAGACCATCATGACAGATTAATGCCGAAATGTAGCAGAGCACCTTCTTCACATCACGGTGTTCAGGAAGTATAGAAAGAGGTGGGAAGGGGAGCCTGGGGAAAATGCAGACATGCTCGTACTTCCTCCAGTTAGGTAGGCCTCACCTCCCCAACCTTCCAGATCTCCCCAACCCAGCTGGGGATTGATCAAATTTTGAATACATGAGCCCGTGAGGGACATTTCACATTCAAACCATAACAGATGGAGAGGAACTGGGGGATCCTGTTAGAGGAAAGTCTGTGAGTCACACAGGCTCAAAAGGGTATGAGAGTGGGCACAAAGGAGTGTGGGATCCCTCACCTGCTCTGTGCTAGGACCTGGTGTCTTCTAACTGGGGTTAAGGGTTAGGATCACTTCTGAGACTGGGCATCCAAGCTCTGTAGGTCCAGCATTCACCCAGTCAGAGGGCCCAATCAGAGAAAATCCCAAAGACCCCAGGAATTGGGTGGGGCTCATGCTGGTATAGGACTCTAGGGGGAAAAAAAGCAGACTTCTGAGGCATAAGAAGCCCAGAAGTTAGCCTATGGGACAGTTGGAAATGCCTAAGAGAGAGCAGTGAACAGGCAGAGCAAGGGTACTACAGCTAGCTTTGGGATAGGGAAGGATAATCTTGCTGGCAGAGAACAGCAAGACTTCTAGGTAGTGAAGGACTCTTCAAAGTCAAGGGCTATTGGCTTGGTTAGGATGGTCATGTTGCTGGAATGTGAACCCATATTGCTTGATATGCTACCAAAAACTGAGTAGATAGAACTTGATGGGAAGATGGAGGAGACTATTCTGTATCAAAATTGAGGAAGATGGAGACCATTCTGTATCCAAGCTCTGTCTTCAAAGGTTAGAGAGATGAAGGCTTTTTTGGGACACACGGGTGGTAGTGGGACAGTGGGAGGAAATCCTCAGGCTGGCCATCTCCTCTCCCTCTCCCTAGGACCTTTTCTAGAGGCCAGAGCTCCTGGAGCAGCGTCTATGTTTCTTTTTACTTATGTAGGCCATTGTTGCTTGGTTGCCCATCACCCTGGAACTAATTTCTCCTTCTGCTTTCTCACCTCCTAGAAATCTTTTTGCTAAAATAAACCCTGATTACTTATTCTCTTAAAAAAACAAAAAATTGTTTATTTAAAGACTTTAAACTTGTCCCGGAATCAATGAAGCAAAAATCATGGCAATATTCTTTTGTTTACAATCCCTGTTGTAAAAACAAACAAATGAACAATTGTGTACCAAAAATGGTTTGGGACATGAGATAAAACTATATGAATTCAAAACTTATAGACAAGTGTTACCTTATCATATTCTTGATTAACATTTCTTTTTAATTAAGCCATGAACATGAGGAGAGGAAGGGGATTTTAGAGACCATCAGATGATAAAGATGGATTGTTAAACATCATAGGAACAGGGTGTCATGGTGCTCACCTTTAATGCTAGCACTTGGGAGGCACGGGTAGGTGGCTCTCTGTGAGATTTTGTCCCCAAAACAAACAAACAAACAAACAAACAAACAAACAAACAAACAGGACTATCAAAATGTTTGGCAGCTGGGGAGCTGGCTTAGAGGTTAAGAGCACTGGCTGCTCTTACAGAGGACCCAGGTTTGGTTCCCAGCACCTACATGGTGGCTAACAACTGTCTGAAACTTCAGTTCCAGGGGATCTGATACCCTTTTCTGGCCTCTGTGGCATTGCATGCACGTGGTACACTTACATAATGAAGGCAAAACACTCATACATATAATTCTTTTTAAGATTAGGGGAAGGACTAGGAGGGAAGGTAAAGTATCTACAAAGCCACATTGCAAAGGGAAGGGAAGAAAACTGGTGCCATTTTTGCCATCAACCTAACACAGCAGCCTTCTGAAATGCAGAAACTTGGGTGCTATCCCAACAATTCCTTTCCTTGGAGAACTGACCTGGCCTGGGAAGTCTGCTTTGCCTCATATAGATAAAAATATACCCTCTGCTTCTTCAATATCACCAAGCCAATTTAGTGTCACCACAAAACTCCACGCAACTTCCCCCACCCTCCACCAGCTGTCACCGCTTTGTTCACAGTGATCCACAGGATCTGTCAATCTGGCCTACTCACATCTAGGCAGCAGTGCTCTAACTTGGGGGCCGCTTAGGTCCTATCAAGACCCCTTCACACATGCTGCATTAGCTCACTGTGCTGAACAGCAGAAAAAGGATATGACAAAGGCAAAAACAGAGTCTACTGAAACCATGTGGATTAGCAAGCAGGATGACGAGGCAACTAGACCTAGAAATCACATAGGGCCCAGTGATAGCTGAGTTTACAGTCAGGCCCATCAGTAAAGCTATGCTACTGGAGTAGATGAGGGGAGGGGAAGACTGGGTGCCACAGCCACCTATGTTGCTTGGATTAGAGGGAAGACGGCATTGCTCCTGCTTCCTTGCATAATTCACTGCATATTCTAACATCTGAGTGGGAGCCACGACATGGCTAAGCACCTAGTTTTAGAAATGAAAATGAAAAATACCTCATTTAATTTCTGGGCTGATTCAGTCAGAGGGTGATTCTTAGGAGGGGGAAGATGCTAATATTCAGAGATCCTCAACCTTTTCTGTGCTTTGCAGACCCCCAAGGCCACTGCCCCTGCGGGCAGGGATGTTTTCTACCCCTGTGGTACTGAGGTTGAATACAACATCTCCTACATGCTAGGCAAGCATGCTACACTGAGCCACACCCCTTTCCCTTTTCTATTTTTGATTCTGAGACAGGATCTTACTAAGCTGTCCAGCTGGGTTTGAACTTACTATCCTCCTGCTTCAGCTTCCTGAGTAGCTGGGATTACAGACCTGCACCACCAGCCTGGCTGGGTAGAGATCTTACCTGTTATGGCATTCCCCATGTACCCACATTTGCAGCAAGTTAAATGCAAGTCAAAACTACACTGGGATTTCATCTCACCTCAGAATGGGTATCAGCATCAAAACAAATGACAACAAAATCTGGGAATGATGGGAGTTGGGGAAGTAATTCTTATACATAGTTGATGGGAATGTAAATTAGAACACACATATGGAAACTAGAAGCTCCTCAAAGAATTAAAAACTCACTACATGATCCAGCTCTATCATTTTTGGGTATAAACCCAAAAGAATCAAGAGTCACTTTACAGTAGAGACATCTGCACATCTGTGTTTATTGAGGCACTATTTACAATAGCTAGCTGTAGAATCAGCCTAGGAAATGTGTTATCTATCTATCTATCTATCTATCTATCTATCTATCTATCTATCTATCTATCATCTATCTATGCACAGTAGAATTTTACTCAACCATAAAGGACAAGATACGGCAAGATGGCTCTGCAGGCAAAAATCTGACAACCCGAGTTTGACCCCAGGATCCCACAGTGAAAGGAGAGAAATGACTCCTGAGAGTTGTCCTCTGACCTCTACATGTAAAACATGCCATGTGCAGGTCTATACACATACAATAATAATAAATGAAGTTTTAAAAATGGACAAAATAATATTTTCAGGAAAATGAATGGAACTGGTGATTATCATATTAAGTGAAATAAACAAGATAAGTTGCATGTTTGATCTTACACATGGGAGATTATCAGACATGCAGGAGGAGTGTAAGAGAGGGTAACAGAAGGGGTGAATATGATCAAAGTGGGTTATATGCATGTGCAAAAATGTCACAGTAAACCCACTACTTTGTACAATTAATATAAATTAATTTTAAAAAGAATTATTACACCCAAACCCCTCTTGGTTCAAGAGATGAGGTGATGATGCTGGAACCATTGGTTTCTGCAGAGTCATAAAAGAACAAAGTCTGGGTGTCTAGGGGAAAAGAAATCAGTCAAAACCAGAGCACAGAAGTTACAGGCAAACATCTGTAACATTGGCACTTAGGAGGCTGAGGCAGGAGGAGTCTAAGTTCTAGACCAGCCTAGGCTACATAGCAAGCTTAGGCTGCATCTCAATAACCAAACCAAAACATGACCAAACTCCTCAGAGGAAATAGGAGAAGAGGCCCATGACATGCAAGATTTCCCTGAGTCTGGACAGGAGGACTGGGAGAAGCAGGATTCTTTGCTCCGGGAGCCTCACAGACTGTTCGAGTCGTAGGGACAACACTCTCCCGGGTCTGGGTTCCTTAGGGTGAGCATTCTTTGTTCTCACCCAGGGAAGAGCAGGTGAGAGACAGGAGAGAACAGTATACCGGATATGGGCCTCAAGTGGCGTCTGGCTCAGGTCCCTTTTACGGAACAGTGCCTCACTTTAGCTGCTGTATCTGTGGCTCACAGCCTTCCTGGTTCGGAAATATGCCCTTCGCTCAGTGAGAGCCTGTCTGATAGGATGTGTTCCGCCTAAGCAGCCCACAGCCAATGGCTGACTGCCAGTAAGGCCTGCCCTTACTGCCAGGTGCATCTTGTTCCTGCGGCTACGGCGGGTGTTTGTGGGGTCAGGCTGAGGCTAAAGTCCATTGAAATAGCACTTAGCAGCAGGGTGCTAGAGACTTTGCTCGCCATAGAGATGAAGGCACTGGGAGCAGTTGCATGCTCCTTGGCCCCCCCCTTTCCCTCCACCCCATGCACTCATCCAAGCCCTAAATCTCAGCTCTTCTTTCCACTTCCCGTCCATTTTTGGGAGCCAGGGCCAGCATCACCAGATATGCTCGTTTGCCCCCTAGTGGACCTGCCGAGAAACTTGGAGATTCCCAACAGTTTTCTCCCCCAGCTTGTGACTTTCCCAAAGTGGTGCTCTGGAACTCATGAATAGTGGGAAATAGTGGCAAGCTAGTAATTCACAGCTGGCAGAGGTAGCTTTTCCAAGCGAAGGTTTGTTCAGTTGAGTGGAGGGATGGGCGGTAGTTTTTGAGGGCCAGGCAGGGACACTGGGGTTAAAGGGGTTGGTTATCTGTGATTGATTTCTGTGAAGTCTTGATCAGCGGAGATAATCATCAGACCAATTGTAACCTAGGGGTTAGGGGCGAACTTAAGCGTAATTTCAGATTTGAGAGAACTTTGGGGTCCTAAGTCCACGAATCTTGCTGCCTTTTGAATTGTAACCATATTACCCATCTTATTTTATATTTAAATTAAATTTTAGGTTAACATACACAATAATAGGTTTCTCTATGGCATTTTACTTTGTATCATTATATTTTGTTTCCATTCACTCCCATCCTCCCCTCCCCTCCCCCTTTGGCTGGTTCTCTTCTTTTTCTCAGTCCTCTCTTCTGTTTTCTTATCACATGTATTCGTTAAAATATTGTATTTATTATTTTATTTTTAAGTGTATGAGTGTTTTGCCTGCATGTATGTAAGTGCACCCATGTCGTGCAAAGCCCACAGAGGCTAGAAAAGGGCATTGGAACCCCTGGCATTGGAGTTACAATGGATTGTTAGCCACCATATGAGTGCTGAGAATTGAACCCAGGTCCTCTGGAAGAGCAGCCAGGGCTCTTAATGGCTGAGCCATCTCTCCAGCCCATCACATGTATTCTTTTTTATTTTTATTTATTTATTTTACCCTATTTTATTTATTTTTTATTTAATAACCACATGATTAGAAGAAGCATTTCATTACAGTTACAATGGATTGTTAGCCACCATATGAGTGCTGAGAATTGAACCCAGGTCCTCTGGAAGAGCAGCCAGGGCTCTTAATGGCTGAGCCATCTCTCCAGCCCATCACATGTATTCTTTTTTATTTTTATTTATTTATTTTACCCTATTTTATTTATTTTTTATTTAATAACCACATGATTAGAAGAAGCATTTCATTACAGCTTTAACATATGCCACAGTTGGTTACACTTGGATCCTTGGCATCTGAGTATGGATATAAAATCATCAGGTAGATTTCAATGGTAATGTTTATCACCTCTACTAACTAACAAGAAGTAAATTTTTATACTTTCTCCTCAAATATGTCTTTTTAAAAATTTGTTGATTTTTTTTTGTGTATGTCATACAGAATATCCCAAACAATCTAATTCATCTATACACCCACTTCCCACATGGCACCCTCCCATAGCCTCCCCCCCCTCCACTGTGGCCCATATACTCTGTCATCCCTGTTACTGTCCACTGTGTTGTTGGCGCCCCGAGCCATTCTCCAGTGCTTGTCCATCTGCTGAATCTAGTCAGCCTATCTAGAGATCCTTGTTATAGGAAGATCAGCTGTTACTCATTTGCAGCAATAAGTTGTCAATATTCCTTTAGATAAGATTGGGGTCTGCTGTTCATTTTCCCAGTTCTATGCTGGGTTACTCTCTGGGAGTCTTCTGGGCCAACCTGGCCAGTAACTCAAAGGAAGATATTTCCTGTCTGGCATTGTTTCCTGTTATGTAGCCTTTAGCTATACATATGGACTTAAAAATTTATATTTGTTATAGGTCAGAGTTTGCAAAAAAAAAAAAATCACCAGCACCATTTTAAGAAAAGTAGCAAGGTAAATGTTTATTATTTCAACCAGTCGGGCTGTCTATTTCCAGAGTAGACGCAGCCCTGATGATTGTCGGGCCAGAGTTTTTATAGGATTATAGAAATATTATTCAAACAGGACGCTTGTGAACCAATCAGGTTTGTACAACATAGCAAAACTTTGACTCTATTAATCAGCAACCAATCATTATACAGACAAGTGATACAGGCTTATAACTTGGCAATCACCTTTGTAATTTTAAAATTAGTCAACTTCCTAGCCCTAACGAGTATAGTAAGAAAGCTGAAATCAGCAGTTACCGGGTGGTCAGACAACAACAGGGTGGTCTTATGTTCTGTGTCAAGGTGACCCAAAATAGCAAGCAAGTTACAGAAGTGAAAACAAGCAGTTAGCCAGATGTAAAATGTCTGGAATTAGCACATTCCATGGTTCATGGCTAGGACAATTACCCAAGACCCAAGGTTGCCTCCCTTTTCCTTTTGGTGTGGAGCAAAGTTGCTGCTAAAATGGCTCTGAACAAAATGGGGTAACTTAGGTAAGTTTGCTGAGCCATTTTGTCCTAGTTTGTTCTTCATTGCTGTGACAAAACACTCTGACCACTACCAACTTGGGGAGGAAAGAGTTTATTTATCTTACATCTCCTGGGTCACAGTTCATCAGGGAGCCCAAGGTAGGAACTCAGGGCAGGAACCTGGAGGCAGGAGCTGGAGCACAGGCCATGGAGGAATGCTGCTTACTGGCTTGCTCCCCTGGTCCCTGCTCAGCTTGCTTTTTATGCAACACAGGCCCACCTGCCCAGGGATGGCACCACCTGGAGCACAGGCCATGGAGCAACACTGCTTACTGGCTTGCTCTCCTGGCCCCTGCTCAGCTTGCTTTCTTGGGTGATGGCACCACCCACAGTGGGCTGGGCCCTCCCACATCTCTCATCAAGAAAATGCCCCTCAGACATGGCCACAGGCCAGTCCAATAGAGGAAATTCCCCAATTGAGGCTCCTTCAACCCAGGTGTGTCAAGTTGACATTAAAGCTACCCAGCACGCAGTTCAATATTGACCCCATTAATCTTTGGTTATACTTTCCTTTTGGGTGTTTAAGACCATACAATTGGTCCAGATAAACCAATTTATTTTTACTCTTAAGGTTGTTTGAGGATCTGTTCCTCAGGGGTAACATGGGCTTGGGAGGAGCTCCTGGCTCCTTTCTTTCACTAGTTCCATCTATGTGAAGATAAGTCAAAGGTCCTACTCAATCATGCCTGGCTTTGCTTGGAAGCGTGGAGGAAATGTTTCCTCTGTGTTGACCCTCCTCCTTGTAGGCTGGACACTGGTTCAATTCCATCTTATGGGGTCTCCATGGCTTCCTAGATCAAGAGGGCAGATGACTCACCACAGTTACAGGACATTTTGAGAGATGCTCATAGTCCCCTGGAACTTAGTCGACCTAGGAGAGCAAGGAGCAAAAACTGTCCTTATGTCCCTCTGACCAAATTAGTATAGGCCTCATAGTATGGCTGTTAAACATCCAAGGTTAGTTCCACCAGTCTGGTACTTTTAATTACCATGTGCCATGTAGATAAAGCTTGGGAAAAGACTAAGCGCTCTCAGATAAACCTTGCCTAGACATATATTCTTTGATCTAGTTCTATGTATAATTTGTCAGTAGGTTATTGGACATTATAATATGGTTCCCTCTGGTTTTTTAAAACTAGCTAGGCATTATTTATTTCTCACATTGTCTAACCCTCCACCATGGTTTCCCCATTTAAGGTGCCCCCACTTTTCCCATTTCTCCCTTAATAATACCCTTCTCCTATGGTCCCACCTCTCTTGAGCTCCTTTCCCTTTATCCCCTAGGTTCCTTGTATAACCTTCTCTCCCCCGTCCCCTTAAAATAACCCCATTTTTATCCATATCTCCATTATTAAGACCTGTTTCCTACTGTTCTCTCTTTCAGATTCTTTCTTTTCCTTTTACCTCCCTGTTTCCCTTCCATTATCCTGGTTCCTGTAGTTATGTCTGGATACATACTTATTTATCAGAGTCTGATCCTAGGATCCACATATGAGTGAGAACATATGTCGATTTTTTTTCTGAGATTGTGTTACTTCACTTAGTATAACAGTTTCTAGTTCCATCCA
>NW_008340856.1:240055-240741 GCF_000622305.1 Nannospalax galili
AAACATGGATGTACAAGTGTCTCTGCAATAAGACGAGTTCTTTGGGTATATGCCAAGGAGGGGTCTCCTCAGCCTCCTTGATAAAGAGGACAGGTGACCCATCACAATTACAGGATGTTTTGGGAGATACTCATAGTCCCCTGGAACTAGTCAACCTAGGAGAGCAAGGAGAAAAAACTGTCCTTTATTGCCGCCTCCCCGGGCTCTGTCCAGCAGAGCCCAGTAAAAATGACCACCAACGGCCGGTTCAAACTTCTTCTCTTTTTTTTTTTTTTTTATTGCCCAGTTCCATCCCCTTTTATCTCCTTCTCCCTCCAATCACACCACACTCTGTAGGTTACCCGAGCCAGATCGCTAGACAGGTTTGGTCGGGACACTCTGTCCCCGAGCCCTTGTGCCAGCAGCCACGCTTTCCTTCACTGCTGCGCATGCGCCATTAACTCATCATGGGGCTTGGCAGGGTGCCTGGGTGCCATCTTGGGCACTCCCGCATGGGCCCACTCTCCACACTTTATGTCCCTCTGACCAAATTAGTATAGGCCTCAAAGTATGTCTGTTAAACATCCAAGAAGGTTAGTTCCACCAGTCTGGTACTTTTAATTACTGTGTGCCATGTAGATAAATCTTGGGCAAAGACCAATTGTTCTCAGATAAACCTTACCTAGACATATATTTCTTGATCTGCT
>NW_008340856.1:240751-241407 GCF_000622305.1 Nannospalax galili
ATTATATATAATTTGTTAGTATGTTGTTGGAGTAATATGGTTTCCCCTGGTTTTTAAAGCTAGGCATTATTTATCTCTCGCATTGTCTCACCCCTCCATCATGGTTTCCCCAATTAAGGTGCCCCCATTTTCCCCCTTAATAATACCCTTCTCCTATGGTCCTACCTCTCTTGAGCTCCTTCTTTCCCTTTATCCCCTAGTTCCTTGTATACCCTTCCCTCCCTCCTCCCTTAAACTAACCCAATTTTTATCCATATCTCCCTTATTAATGCCTGTTTCCCACTGTTCTCTTTCAGGTTCTTTCTTTTCCTTTACATCCCTGGTTCCTTTCCATTATCCTGGTTACTGTAGTTATGTTTGTATATATACTCACTTATCAAGATTTTGCTCTAGGATCCATATATGAGGGAGAACATATGTCGATTTTTTTTTGAATGTGTGTTTCTTCACTTAGTAAACAGTTTCTAGTTCCATCCATTTACCTGCAAATTTCATGATTTCATCTTTCTTTACTGCTGAATAAAACTCCATCGTGTAAATGAACAACATTTTCATTATCCACTCATCAGTTGAGGGACACTTAGGCTGTTTCCATCTCTTAGCTATTGTGAAAAGAGCAACAACAAACATGGATGTACAAGTGTCTGCAATAGGAT
>NW_008340856.1:241469-242523 GCF_000622305.1 Nannospalax galili
ACTGTAGTTTTTAAAGAGTTTTCCACACTGCTTTCCATAGGGGTTGAACAAGTTTGCAGCCCCATCAGCAGTGGATGAGTGTTCCCCTTTCCCCACATCCTCTCCAACATTTGGTATCATTTGTTTTCTTGATCTTAGCCAGTCTGACTGGGGTAAGATGAAATCTTAAAGTGGTTTTAATGTGCATTTCCGTAATTATTAGTGATGCTGAACATTTTTTTTTTGGTCTTTTTGAAGCAGGATATCCCTGTAAGCCCCAGCTGTCCTGGAACTCACTATGTAGACCAGGCTGGCCTTGAACTCACAGAAATCCACCTGCCTCTGCCTCCCAAGTGCTGGGACTACAGGCGTGCACCACCACACCTGGTGATGTTGAACATCTTTTAAGATGATTCTTAGCCATCTTTACTTCTTCTTCTGAGAACTCCCTGTACAGCTCCTTAGCCCATCTTTTAATTGGGTTACATCTTGTCTTGAGTCTCTGTTTTTGAGTTCGTTATATATTCTGAATGTTAAACCTCTGTCAGATGTGTCGCTGGTGAAGATTTTCTTCCATTCTGTGGGTTTTCTTTTCACTTCCCTGGTTGCCTCCTTTGATGTACAGAAGCTTTTTAGTTTAATGAGGCCCCATTTGTTGATTCTTGACCTTGTTTCCTAGGCAATTGATGTCTGGTTTAGAAAATCCTTTCCTACGCCTATATTTTGTAGGTTTTTGCCAATATTTTCTTCTAACAGTTTCAGAGTTTCAGGCTTTACATTGAGGTCTTTGATCCATTTGGAATTGACTTTTTTGCAAGGTGAAAGATGGGGGTTTAGTTTCATTCTTCTACAGGTGGAGATCCAGTTTTGCCAGCACCATTTGCTGAACATGCCGTCTTTCCTCCAGTGAATGTTCTTGGCCCCTTTGTCAAATATCAGGTGGCTGAAATTGCACGTAGTCATATTTGGGTCTTCAATTTTGTTCCATTGATCTTTGGGTCTATTTTTGTGCCAATTGTATGTTGTTTTTATGAGTACAGCTCTTTAATACAACTTAAAATCTTGTATAGTAATC
>NW_008340856.1:242663-251844 GCF_000622305.1 Nannospalax galili
AATATATAAATGAATTTTGGTATGATGGTCATTTTCACAATATTAATTCTTCCAATCCATGAGCATGGGTGGTCCTTCCATCTTCTGATATCTTCCTCAATCTCTTTCTTCAAAGATAAGGATATGGATCTGTAGAGGTCTTTAATGTCTTTGGTCGGGTTTATTCCAAAATATTTTATTTTATTTTTTGCAGCTATTGTGAAGGGGAGTGTTTCCATGTACTCTTTCTCTGATTGCTTGTTATTGGTATATAGAAAGGCTACAGACTTTTGTGGGTTAATTTTGTAACCTGCCACTTTACTTAACATGTTAATAATTTTTAGGAGTTTTCTAGTGGATATTTTGGCACCTCCTAGATATAATATCATATCATCTGGAAATAGGGATGATTTGATCTCTTCTTTTCCATTTATTACTCCTTTAATTTCCTGATCTTGTCTTATTGCTCTTGTAAGACTTTCAAGCATTATCTTAAAGAGAAGTGGCAATAGTGGACAGCATTGTCTGGTTCCTGATTTCAATGGGAATGCTTCCAGTTTTTCTCCATTTAGAATGATGTTGGCTGTGGGTTTGTTATATATGGCTTTAGTTATGTTGAGGTATCTTCCCTCCAGTCCAATTCCCTCTAGGACTTTGAATATAAATGCATGATGAATTTTGTCAAAGGCCTTCTCTGTATCTATTGAGATGACCATGTGGTTCTTGTCTTTGAGCCCACTGATATGATTTATGAAGTTTATTGGCTTACGTATATTGAACCATCCCTGCATCTCTGATATAAAGCCAACTTGACCATGGTGGGCGATTTATTTGATGTGTGTCTGTATGTGGTTTGCAAGTATCTTGTTGAGAATTTTTGCATCTATGTTCATTAAGGATATGGATCTATAGTTTTCTTTTTTGGTTGTATTCTTTTTTGGTTTGTATTAGAGTGATGCTGGCTTCACAAAAGGAATTTGGAAGTTCTCCCTCCATTTCTATCTTTTTTAATAAATTAAGTAGTATTGGATGTAGATCTTCTTTAAATGTCTGATAGAATTCTGCTGTAAATCCATCTGGTCCTGGGCTCTTTTTAGTCGGGAGGTTTTGTATTACTGTTTCAATTTCTTTTTGTGTTATGGGTCTGTTTAAGCTGTTAATCTCTTAGTTTTGGTGGTTTCCATTCTGTGTTATGTAGGATGTAAGCACAGGCTGCACTAGGAAGCACAGCTTCTGCCTAGAAAGCACATCCCGTGCTTCCGCAAAAGAGCCAAGCTATAATCTGCCCCGGACCTAGAGACTGATGACACGAGCAGCCTGGATGAGGGGATCTATCAGGGAGTGACACATCAGCTTATGGGACACTGGGGGCAGGGGGAGAGATATATAAGGCCTGCCCTTCCCAGCAATAAACCAGTCTGCAGCACCTCGCCTAGTACCTGCTTCCACCTGACTTCCAATGTCTGTGTGTTGACTCCGCACCACTCACCCTCACCTTGGCCAGAACTCTTGTTCCCTGCCATCCCTCGTGGGTTGGACCTGCGAGAGAACCTGTGACAGCTGGTGCCCGAACAGGGTTCTCAGCCCTCTGGCATTGGTGATGCCCCCTACTTCAGTTCATTCGGTGAGTAGGCCCTGGGTTTTGTCTGTCCCTTCGGCTGCTCGAGGGTGAGCGAGTGGCTCTCTCCTCTGTCCCCTCCACCCTGTTTGTCATATTTGTCATTAAATCAGGAAGGCACACTCCACTGCGTGGTCCCAAAGCCCACACCGGCACCTTTTATTCCTTGGCTCATCCTGTTGAGTTCACATAAGGGCTGATCCACCCTGAACTCAGAGCCCAGGCTTCGGGTCATCCTGTTGCCTGTCCTGGAGACACCATGTGAGCATACAACCAAGGGTATCACAGCCCTCAGAAGTCCCTCATTAAGCACAAGACATTTGGATCCAATATACCTCTTCATGTCAGGGCGGTTTATGGTTCATGTCAGAGTGGCTCATGGTCCTTGTTTGCTTCATTTGTGCCTTCTTGGTAGTCACCCTTGCTTTTTACTTTTGTGGTGAGTTTCCCTTCACAGGACCTTCCCACGATGGGCAACTTACCACCACAGTGCAAGGAGCCACAAATGGCAGCACTTAAATCACTCTTTAGAACTTGGGGACTGAAAGTAAAACCAAAAGATATTGAAAATTTCTGGGATGAAGCCACTAACTTGGTCCCTTGGGTCTCTCCTGAGAATATGTGGGATCCTGACCTCTGGATGTGGGTCCTTTTCTTGGCCCAGAAAAGGGAAGTAGGATTGGGAGTCATTCCCCCTGCCTCATTTGTCCTGGTCCTTTTAGCCATCATTGCCAGCCTTAAGTCCTCCTCCCCTGAAGAAGTCATTTCAGCCCACAATAAGCATTGTCAGGATCAGGCCAGTGTAGACCTTGCCATTACTTCAACCCCGCTGACCTTGATATGGGAACCATCCCTGAGGTCGATCCAGATGAGGAAGGGGCCCCCTTGCCTCTACCTCAGACCCCACTTTCAAAGCCACAACAATTGGAGACACCACCACCCCAGTACCCCTGGAAAGAACTATGTTCCACCTGCTCCAATGCACCTCCTGCTCATTATACACCCCCATAGCCTGCCCACCCCTTGCTGCCCCTTGCTGGCCATTGTCCGCCTTTCTGGTTAATGTCGGCCCAAACGCTGCATAACAGCCATGGGTGCCCACCACTCTCACAGACCTTGCACTCATCCATAAAGCCACCAACAAATCAGGACCTGATTCCCCATATTTTGAGTAAGTTCTCTGCCAATGGTCCATGCAGTTACAGACCCATTACAATTGGTATAACTTATTAAAGGAGGTTTTGGAGCCCTCAGTCTTCCTGAGCTGGCATTCGGCTTACAACTATCAGGCTGAAAATCAGGCATGTCTCAACCTTCAATATGGCCTTAATATTACTCCGGATATGCTCGCAGGATGTGGACAATATATTGGCCCAATTTCCCAGTCCACTATTGGCCTTCATGCTTACTACCAACAAGTTAGTGACCTGGCCTTCAAGGCCCTTAAATGTTGCTCCCCCCGTGGCCCACAGGCATTCTTCCACAATTTGATTCAGCAGCCAGGGGAGTCCTTCACGGACTTCCTCACCCATGTAACCAGGGCAGTGGAATGGAAGGTGGAGTCTGGACCCACCTTGATATGCTTATCAAACAACTGACATGGGAGGGCCTAAATACCCCTACCCACAATGCTATTGCGCCTGTCCTCAGTGATGATATTCATAAATGGGTACTCACCACTAGAGACCCAGACCCCAGGACAGGGCCCATCTAGGTCCTGACCGCCTCCTTAGAGGCACTCTTATTACAAGGAAGGCCCACCCCCTCTGATTCTAAAGATGGCTGCTGGAACTGCGGGAGGACAGGACACCTCCGCAGGGACTGTCCGAACAATGGAGCTCATCCCAAGACCCGCTGCCTCAAATGCAAAAAGGGATTTCATTGGGCAAAAGATTGTAGGTCACAGCCCCAATTGGACTCAGCTCCTTTAAACTCCACCCATGGTGCCCCTCAGCCCTGCAAGTAAGAGGGGGAATGAGACAGATTTTATGGACCCTTCTGATTCTTAAGCCGTCCCCCCTAATGACCTTATTTCTGGATGGGATCGCTGTTAAGGGCCTAGTGGACACGGGAGCCAATGTTATCATCATCACCAAGAGCAAGTGTCTTCGGTTCCCCCATTGGAAATGTCAGCCTGGCCCATCCATAAGGGAGTTGGGGCAGCCAGGACACAAAGCTGGTTGTCTGCCCAGTACACTGGAAGGACTTAGATGGGAGTAAGGGCACATTCACTCCCATAGTGGCCAACTTATGGGTTTGAGATGTCCTAGAAGACATGGGTGTGGTCCTTACCATAGACGATCAGGCCTTTTATGATGATGTCATAGCCCATGATAAACTTGGCTTCTCTGGGAGAAATTGGAGCCCTGACCAGCACCCCCAATTCTAAGGGCCACTGCCCTCCCTGGGACAACCCCTAAGGAGTCTCCCTCACCGATTGTGCTTACCTGGCTCTTGACAGATGCGATCTGGGTGGAGTAGTGACCTATTATAGAACCTAAATTGTCTATCCTCAAAAATTTGGTCCAGGAACAGCGTAAATATAATACTCCAATATTCATTATAAAAAAGAAAAATGGCAGTTTTAGATTGCTTCAGGACTTACATGCCATTAATGACCAAATGGATAAAATGGGCTTGATATAGTCTGGCTTGCCCCACCCTGGTGCTATTCCTCCTTCTTATTATATCATAACACTTGATATTAAAGATTGCTTCTTCTCAATCCTGCTGGCCCCCCAAGATCGTGGTCACTTTGCCTTTACAGTTTGGGAACCGAATTTCCACAAGCCGGCCCTCAGATGTCAATGGAAAGTCCTTCCCCAGGGAATGAAAATCAGACCTACTATTTGTCAGCTTTTTGTCTCATGAGCCACTTCAACCATCCCTCATAGTGTACAATTTATTCACTATATGGATGACATTCTGTTGTCCCACCCTAACCCACAATTTCTCCGCAAGGTAACCAGAGACTTACTCTCCCACCTATCGTCCCTTGGCTTGTCTATAACCTTAGATAAGCTACAGGAGGTGCCTCCTTATGCCTTCTTGGGGCATATCATTTCAGCCAGCATACGCTGTATGGTCCCTGCCTTTAATTCAAAGCTGGTCTGTACACTTGTCAATTTTCAACAACTCTGTGGCACCATAACTTGGCTTAAACTGTTCTTGCCCATTCCCTTGGAGGAATTGGGGGTGCTGTTTTCTCTTTTGGAGGGCCCTACCTGCCCTTCAGCAAAGATTAACTTAACTCCCCCAGTCATTGCCTTATTGCAAAAGATCACTGGGTTACTCTCATCTACAACCCTCGACAGATATGTGCCCCTACAGTCCCTACAGGCTTTAGTGCTATTGACTTCTTCTGGCTTCCTTGGTGCCCTTTGGCAGACTGGGCCACTTATCTGGGTCCATCTCTCATGCTCAGAACTCCAGCAAGTTTCCTCCAAGTTTGATCTGGCCTTTAATTTGGCAGTCAAACTGCGCACTCAAGCTCAAAGAACCTTCAATAGAGAACCTGACGCTATTGTGCTCCCCTTTCCCCTCCATAACCTACAGGCCCTCTGGGCTGATTCCATAAGTTTTCAGACTATGTCAGCTTCCCTGGTACCATTAGCAATCACCTGCCCCAAGACAAAAGAATTCAGGCCCTTCTCACATTGCCACTTGAAGTTAAACCCCACAGCACTCCTTCTTCTTCCCCAATTTCCCCAAGTGACCATTGCCTTTTGGGATGCTAATAAGAAGAACTTTGGGGTCCTGATACATCATCCTGGAAAAAAGGACATCACCCACGTTGTCCCTAATCCTGGCTCTGTCCAGTTGGGAGAACTTCTTGCTATACTTAAAGCTTTAGCAGAGTGCCAGGATGAACCCCTAAATCTCTTTTCTGATAGTGCCTATGCTGTTCAGGTCACTAAGGTCACCGCCTTTTCTCATGTTAAAAGCTCCTCCACCCCACTCCACCTCACTATGGTCAAGCTACGGGAATGCCTAGAAAATAGAAACCACCCATGATACATCTCACATATCTGCTCACATACTGCCCTTCCCGGAATCCTAACTCGGGGGAATGCCGCCACAGATGCCTTGATCATGACAGTCCAGTCTAGCCTGTTAGAACAAGCAAGAGCTTTACATCAACAATTCCACCTGTCCCCTCAGAGTATTCATAAACTCCTCCCAGAAATCCCCATGTCCCAATGCAAGCACCTTGTCCACTCATGTGCTACCTGTGCCCTGCTCATGTTTCTCGGGCCCCTTAACAGGGGAGGAGTGAATCCCCGTGGTTTGATGCCCAATGCCATTTGGCAGATGGACGTGACTCACTACCCCCTCTTTTGGGAAACTGAGATTCGTTCATGTTATAGTTAACACATGCTCTTCCCTTACTTATGCTTTAGCTCTCTCAGGGGAGAAAACTATACATGCCATTATAAAGTCCGCCGTGTTAATCATGGGCATATCCTGGGCACTTAAGGCTGATAATGGGCCCACTTATTCCTCTCAAGAATTCAATAAATTCGTTTCCTCCTGGGAAATCAAACATCCTTTTGATATTCACTATGTTGAAAGGACCAACAGGACACTTAAGTCCCTCGTGGCTGAAAGCCCCTCAGCTGAGGCCAAATGTGACCCTCACCTGGCTTTTACTGAGGCTTTGTTCCACCTTAATTTCCTCATGTTTGATGACCAGTGTCTCAGTCCAGCATACAAACATTGGTCCTCCTTGCCTCGGGCTATGCCTCTGCCACTAGTTAGATGGAGGGATCCTATTTCATCCCAATGGCAGAAACCAACCCCCGTCCTGACACAAGGATGAGGATACACTTGTATTTTTCCACAGGATGCTACGGCCACCATCCGGATTCCATTGAGAGACATCCAACCAGCTATGGAAACCCATCTGGAGACCAGGCCCGACTGCGAGTTTGATAAGCCATGACATCCTTTTCCAGCTTCATTATCTTTGGCACCCTTTTGTCCTTTGGCTGTGCTTCTCCCCAGGCTTCAGATCTCTGGGCACTGGTCCCCTTACCACCTCTGATCCTTTCTGTAGATGAACAGTCACCCGCTTTCCCAGTTCTCTTTACTACTAATGAATCCCTCAGCCTCCCCACTATGGAATTGATTCATGTGTCCATTCCCATAAATGGCACATGGTCCCTTCCAGGATTGCTTTGCTTCAGCCCAGCCCTTAACTCCTCCTCCCCTAATGTCTCTCACTGTCACTACCTTTTTAACATCACAACAGGCAACTTTTGTGGAAACCAGAGCCAGGGCTCCTTATGGGGCCTCAAAATCTGGTCTCCCTTAGTAAAAGAAACTTCTGTACAGTATCCTTCATGCCCCCTGGGGCCACCACCCCTTCCCCCCAAGGGTCAGGCATCCTCCATGGACCTGGTGCCCTCCCACCCATAAACTTCCCACCACATTGTGCTTTCCTATTCCATGGGAACAATGCCTCCTGCTCACTCCTGGAAGTAAGCTCCTCTTTACTACAGATTATGATGGATACCTGCAGGCTTCCTCCCTGGCAGCCTGGAGACACCGTGTCTCTACAAAACCTTACTCCTATGTCTACCCTGACCCCAGCATAAAGACACTGTCGGGGGCCTGGGAGCTCTGCAGGCTGGTGGCTTGCCTGGATTTGCGTCCTCTCTTCTTTGTATTAGGTGGAGCCATCTGTAGTGGTACCTATATGGGTGATAACTCAGAGGTGGGTGTGGCAGACCCAGCTTGGACATCTAATGAAGTCTCTGTTAACATCTCCCATTCGATCTCCTTGCCTGTTTGTGTTCAACCACCGTTTGCTCTGCTCCTTGCTAATTTCTCGAATGATTGGGGGGGGGATACCCTTAACTGCTCCCTCGTTAACTGCACTCTCTCGGCATGCTGGATTTTCCCCGCCTCTTTTGTTCTCTTTGTGTGTGAACCCACAGCAATCTGGGTTCCCTTTCCTAATGCCACTCATTTCCATGCTGTCACCCTCACGGAACAGACAGCTATCCAGCCCTTCCCCTGGGTCAAGAGAGATTTGGTATTACTGCGGCAATTGTCACTGCCATTATCCTTTCCTTAGGGGCTGCAGCCACTGCTGGTGTGGCTATCACTCAGTCTTCCACTACTGTGGAAACACTCAATGAAGTTGTATCCAAAATCTCTGCGGCCCTACCTACACACTCAATCTCTTATTAATCAACACCTCTTCCAGGCCATTTCTATCATCCAACAACAGGTAGACCTCCTCGGGGAAGAGATGGTGATCATCAAACAGATGATGCTAATGGCCTGTGACCCACGGTTCAAAGCCCTGTGTCTCACGCCTTAAAAAGTAGATAACCTCATTAGGGCCAGGGTGGAACTCTCACAGTACATCCATGGCCACTGGAGCCAAAAGTTTCTCAACGACTCCATCTTGCTCACTGACCAGATCATCTCCCTAAATTATACAGGGGCTCAGACATTAGATATAAACTCTGGGTTCCTCTACAAACTTTGGTTGAACTTAAAAGCTTTGTTTGACCCTTCATGGATCATTACTTATTTACTCTTGGGTATCATAGTCTTAATTCTTTTCTTGCTCATAAAATGCTTTGTTCTACACTTCTGCAGAGAAAACCAAGTAAATTACTCAATGTATCAAGTTCTCAAGATGTGCGAGGATCTAAAAAAAGAATAACTCAAGTATCTGCTTGACATATGTGTGTACATGCACAAGCCTATTCTTAACCAAATAGGACAAGATATTCATGTCAATTACAATCCATGTTTCTGCAACTGGTCATGTGGCCCAAGCTGGTATTTGTGACTACCTTCCTCTACGACCCATTCTGTATTTCCTCCACCATCAGCAAGCACCTCTGCAGGTCTTGGCTCTTTCCCTGGAGGAGTGACCCATACTTTCATCTCTGAAGGGTCTGGGCCCTTTTCTGTCCTGTCTGGATTGGGTTGTTGCAGTTTCCCATTGACCTTAATCACAAGACACGGTAATACCAAAAGTCGCCCTAAGGAATCTCCTGCCTTCCAGATATAATCTTCATCACCTCAATTGTGGAAAACCAGTCCAATTTCCCCCCTGGTAGTCTGGGTCAATCACCCCTCTTAATACTGTTATTCCATTCTTAGCCTGCTGACTTAAGGGCATCAGAAGCCCAAAGTGTCCAGGGGGAAGTCTTAGCTTCCAGTTCAACAGAATGTTTGTTGTCTCTCCTGGCAGAAGCACTCCCTCCTCTGGAGCCAAAACATCCAAGTCAGTAGAGTGCAAAGTCAAGGGTACAGGAAGCAAAAATTTTCCTAGTGGGTCACCAGGGGTGATAGTGAGTGGAATCATTCCCACTTCCACCCCTTGATTCTTGGACCCATGAATCCTGACTATAGGAGAAATTGTACCATATATTGGACACTAATTCAAAGCATACACTGCCTTCTGGAGGACCCTTCCCCATCCCTCCAGGCTATTGCCACCTAATTGGCACTGTAACTGTGTCTTTAAGAGACCAGTCCATCATTCTATCAAGCCAGCTGCTTCAGGATGGTGGGGAACATGGTAGGACCAGTGGATTCCATGACCATGGGCCCACTGTC
>NW_008340856.1:252213-256375 GCF_000622305.1 Nannospalax galili
TGGGGGCTCAGTGTTGGTCTCTGCTGTTGGCAGATCTGGCACTCAGCAGCAGCTGTAGCCAGGTCAGCTTTTGTGAGTGGGAATCCATGTTGTCACGCCCATGCATAACTCCCATCTCTGCCACCATGGCCACTTTACTCATGGGCCCATTGAGCAATGATGGGGATAGCTGAAGAAAAAGGCTGACAATCCACAGAGTGGGTCATCTGATATATTTGATTATTGAACTTATCTTCTGCTGAAGCCACTTTTTGATGAGCATTTACATGAGACACAAGTATGTTCACATCCTTTGCCCATTTGGAGAGATCTATCCACATACTTCTTCCCCAAATGTCTTTCTCACCAATTTTCCTATCATGCTCCTTCCAAGTCCCTGACCATCCAGCCAAACCATTGCCTACAGCCCATGAATCAGTATATAATCGCACCTCTGGCCATTTCTCCTTCCAAGCAAAATGCATGACCATGTGGACTGCCCACTGTGAAGATTTTCCTTCACCAGTGTCCTTCAGGGTTGTTCCAGAAATTGGCTGTAATGCCACAGCTGTCCACTTCTGAGTGGTGCCTGCATAGCATGCAGAACCATCTGTAAACAAAGCCCTAGTCTTCTCTTCCTCAGTCAACTGATCATAGGGCTCACCTCATGAAGTCATAGGTGCATGTTTGAGAACAGGAGGCATCGTAACAGGAATAGGAACCATAGGCATTTGGGCAACTTCTTCATGTAACTTGCTTGTGCCCTCCAGGCCTGCTTGAGCCCGATCACATATATACTAATGGATTGTTGCTGTGCATGGCCTACTTTATGGCTTGGGGGGTCAAATAACACCCAGATCATCATTGGCAGTTCCAGTTTCATGGTGACTTGGTGGCCCATTGTCAAATGTTCAGTTTCCACTAAGGCCCAATAGCAGGCAAGAGCTGTCTCTCAAAGGGAGAATAGTTGTCTACAGATGAAGGCAAAACCTTACTCCAAAATCCCAATGGCCTCCACTGTGATTCCCCTCTGAGGACCTGCCAGAGACTCCAAACAGAATCTTTATCTGCCACGGATACCTCAAGCACCATTGGGTCTGCTGGATCATATGGCCCAAGGGGCAGAGCAGCTTGTACAGCAGCCTGGACCTGTTGAAGGGCCTTTTCCTGTTCCAGGCCCCACTCAAAGGTAGCTGCCTTCCGAGTCATTTGATATATGGGTCGTAGTAACACACCCAGATGAGGAATGTGCTGGCTCCAGAATCCAAACAGGCCCAGGAAGCTTTGTGCTTCTTTCTTGGTAGAGGGAGGGGCCAAATGCAACAATTTATTCTTCACCTTAGAAGGAATGTCTCTGCATGCTCCACACCACTGAACTCCTAGAAATTTCACTGAGGTAGAAGGCCCTTAAATTTTGGTTGGATTTATTTCCCATCCTCTCATGCACGTATGCGTTACCATGGAGAGTTAATATACCCTTGAGGCAGGACAGTAAAGGTATACTGTTGGCCTTGCCAGCTGAAAGAAAATTGCTTCTGGTACCAGTATTGAGAAGAAAGCATTTGCCAAATCAATAGCTGCATACTAGGTACCAGGAAACGTATTAATCTGCTCAAGTAAGGAAACCACATCTGGTACAGCAGCAGCAATTGGAGTCACTACTTGATTAAGGTTTGACAGTCAACTGTCATTCTCCATGACCCATCTGTCTTCTGCACAGGCCAAATAGGAGAGTTAAAGGGAGATGTGGTGGGAATCACCACCCCTGCATCTTTCAAATCCTTGATGGTAGCACTAATTTCTGTAATCCCTCCATGGATGTGATACTGTTTTGGGTTCACCATTTTCCCTGGCAGAGGCAATTCCAGTGGTTTCAAACCATTTGGCCTTTCCAACCATAATAGCCCTCACTCCATAGGTCAGGGAACCAATGTGAGGATTCTGCCAATCCCTAAGTATACCTACCCCAATTATACATTCTGGTACTGGGGAAATAACCACAGGATGAGTTCGGGGACACACTGGACCCACTGTCAGTCGGACTTCAGCCAAAACTCCATTTATCGCCTGACCTCCACAAGCCCCTTTTTTAACTGGAGAGCCACAATGCTTTTTACAGTCTCCCAGAATCAGTGTCAGCTCAGAACCAGTATCCATTAGGCCGCAGAAAGTCTGATTATTTCCTTTTCCCCAGTGCATAGTTACTCTAGTAAAATGCCGCAAGTCCCTCTGGGGAACGATGGGGGAAAGGCAAACAGCATAACTCTTTGGTACTGTGACAAGGTCCTTCCTTCAAGGGCACCTGGCCTTCCCTTCATTCAAGGGGTTCTGGGTCTGTAAACCATCTCAAGTCTGGAAATTGACTGAGCGAGATTCTCTATCACCACAATCCAATACTGACTTCCTGTCATTTATCCTAGAGCTTTTCTGCTTATACAGATCAAATAAAATCTTAGTAGGTTTCTTACGTATTTGGTCCCTGGGAACACCATGATTGATTAGGCAGTACCACAGGTCCATTCGGGTTATGCCATTATAGGTATTGTTTTGCATTTGCTACCCATTATGATAAGCATGCTGACCTTGTCTTTGGCAATTCAATATTGCCACCTGACCCCTACTCCAAGGTCCTATTACACCTATTATATTTACATTTAATTTATGCAATTGAGCAGCAGCATCTCCAACTGTAAGATTCGGCACAAGGAAAAGAGCAAAAACAAAGCTCTTCAAACGTTCTGGTGTCTCTCTCAGTACTTTCCATCTTATAAAATCAGTAAAAGGCATGTCCTCTGGGCCCTCCCATTGTGGAGGATTTGGTGTTGCACTGCAAATCCACTCAAGCATACCAATTTGCCTGAGCCTTACAATCCCTTCATCAACACTAAGCCAAAGGATATCAGGTATCTCCAGCTCTCTGTCAGTAGGCCATCTTTTGATAAATACCTCAGCCAACCAATCAAATAAACTTTTAACACCCTTTTTAACAGCACAAGCTTCCATATTGAACTGAGAATCTCCAGTCAGGGGGCCCATGTCAATAAACTCAGCCTGATCTAATTTTATGTTCCTTCCACCATTATCCCATACCCTTAAAATCCATTCCCAGACTTATTCATTAGATTTCTGTTTGAAAGAATTAGCAAATTCACTAAGTTCTTTAGTGGTGTAGCGCACCTCCTCATGGACCACACTTTCTATCTCTCCTCTGGGGGCCTGCTTAGCTTTGAGTCTGGTTATAGGTCTAGAGGCAACAACAACTGGGCCCTGAGGTCCATCAGCTTCATCTTGCTGAATGGGATTAGCTTCTTCAATGGGATTAGTTTCCTCAGGCAAGGGTGGGGAGGGTGGGTGTGCTGAGGGTGGGGAGATTAATTCATCAGGTGAATCAAATTCCTCAGTCTGAGGATTCAAAACCCTCAGCCTCCTCAGGGTTCTCCCACACATCTCCATCACACGTGTCAGGATTCAAATCTTTCTGTACCAATGCCCTCACCTTTACTGCTGACATGCTTTGAGGCTGGGAATTAAATTTGCATTGTAGGTCAGCCAAACATAATAAGGGCTCCAGCTTGATTTTCTGTAGCTTAGCTCTCTGGCTGCTGGAGAGAAGATTCTCTTCCAGGGCACACTTGGAAACTTTTAAAGTGTTGATTCGAATCCGCAGCTTGTCAATTTTATCATTAAGCTCATTGTTTATCTTCATTACTTTATCCAGAGATGCTAGAAGTAACCCATGAGCATCATTACTTTTCTTATTTTTCCACAGATTGTCAAATGTTTTATGTACAGAGTCACTAAATTTCTTGCACCTCATAAGAGGTGAGTTAGGAGATTCAAATGCATCTATCTCCATAATTGTTTCAAATAGTCTACACCATGGATTTTCAGTGCTCTCCATGCTATCTGAAGATTCTGAGTTGGAGAGCCTGCTCCAAATACCAACAAGCCCATTAAAGAAATTCATCCTTTCAATTCTGTTTCTCTAGAACCACTCCTGGTACCACAATCTGTATTAGGGTTCTCCAAAGAAACAGAACCTGTAGAATGAATATATATGTATAGAGATTTATCAGCTTAGCTCACAGGATAGAGTCCGAGTAGTCCAATAATGGCTGTACCACATTGGAGCGGCTGAGAATCCATAGTCACTCAGTCCACAAGGCTGGATGTCTCAGTAGTC
>NW_008340856.1:256697-257874 GCF_000622305.1 Nannospalax galili
ATATAGGTTTTTAAAGTATTCCCTTATAATGTTCTGTATCTTTCTGGTGTCTGTTGTGATGTTTCCCCTTTCATCTCTGATTTTGTTGATTTGGAGGTGCTTTTTCTTTCTTTTGGTTAACTGGGCCAGCGGTCTGTCAATCTTGTGTATCTTTTCAAATAACCAGCTCTTGGATTTGTTGATTCTTTGTATTGTTTTCTTTGTTTCAATTTCATTAATTTCTGCCCTGATTTTTGTTAGTTCTTCTTGTCTGCTGGGTTTGGGTTTCATTTGCTGTTGCTTTTCAAGTGTGTTGAGTTGCAATGTTAAGTCATTTATTTGTGTTCTTTCCAATTTTTTAATGTAGGCACTTAGAGCTATAAACTTCCCTTTAAGGACAACTTTCAGTGTGTCCCAGAGGTTTTATTGTGTTTATTGTCCTTTTCATTTAGTTCCAGGAATATTTTTATTTCTTTCTTAATTTCTCTTTTGACCCATTCATCATTCAGGAGTGTTGGTTAATTTCCACGTGTTCATGTGGTGACTAGGGCTTCTTCTGGTGTTGATTGTAAGCTATATTGCAGTGTGGTCTGATAGAATGCATGGAATTATTTCAATCTTTTTGTATTTGTTGAGGTTCATTTTGTGCCCCAGTATATGGTCGATTTTTGAGAAGGTTCCATGGGGTGCTGAATAGAAAGTATGTCCTTTGGTGCTTGGGTGGAATACTTGGTAGATGTCTGTTAGGTCCATTTGATATATGGTATTGTTTAATTCAGATGTCTCTCTGTTAACTCTCTGCCCTGTTGACCTATGTAATGGAGACATTGGGGTATTGAAGTCCCCTACTATTAATTAGTTGGGATTAATCTGGGTTTTAAGGTCCTGTAGTATTGTTTTTATGAAGTTGGGTACACTGGAGTTTGGTGACTATATGTTCATGATTGTAATATCCTCTTGGTTTATTTTTACTTTGATCAGAATGAAGTGGCCCTCTTTATCTCTTCTGATTAGTCTATTTTGTCAGATATTAGAATTGCAACACCTGCTTTTTTCTTAGTAGCATTCGCTTGATATATTCTCTTCCATCCTTTTACCTTAAGGTAGTATCTGTCTTTGAAGGTGAGATGGGTTTCTTGCAGACAGCAAAGAGATGGATTTTGTTTCTTAATCCATTTGCTTAGCCTGTGTCTTTTGC
>NW_008340856.1:258688-275639 GCF_000622305.1 Nannospalax galili
AATTTCTAATTGGGTTACTGAGTGTTTTCTCCCTCCTTCAAATCAGTCTAAGTATTCTTCAATATTTCTAACTCTTTTCTATCTTCCTTCAGTTCTTTGATTTCTTTTTTGTGTGTTCTTTAAATTCACTGAATTCTTTATCATGTTTATAATTGTTCTTTTGAGTTCCATGTCCTGCATTATCTCTAGAGGTTCTCATTGTACTCCTCTAGTGGACTATTGGTATTTGGTGGGGATATGTTATTTTGGTTTTTCATGTTATTTTTTGTCTATGATTTTGACGTGAATTTCTTTTGTAGTTTCTGATTCTTATGTGAGACTCCTACCTTCAAGTTTGAGGTCTGCTTCTTTTTGTAAACTTTATGTGTCTTTTTGAGCATGAAAACCTGGTTCCTTTAAGCTTCTGGTTCTCTCTTTTGATTTTATATTGGAGTGGACAGATTGCTTTTGTCTTCAGGAGTTCCCACAGAGGCCCAAGTCAGATGAGGATCAGATGCTCTCAGGCTTTCTCCTAAGGTCAGGATCCTTCCAGGAAATATTTTGGCCTGAGGAATTTGGGGGTTGGACTGGCCTGGGAGCAGAGACAGGAAAGATGCTGATCTCGGGTAGCTGGTGGCTATGCCACCCAGAGATGCAAATGGAGATGGGGGTGGGAAGAGGCCCCAAGGGCTCCTGGGGACTGAACTGAGGAACTGGGTTAGTCTGGATGCAAAGGATCAGGAAGCCGAGAGGTCAGCCCCAGAGTCCAGGAAAGAGGCTGGCCAGAGGTGCAGCCCAGAGAAGCAGAGGGAGGTGAGTGCGAGACCAGGCCCACAGGGCTCCTGGCGACCTCAAGAAGGAACTGGGTCCATCTGGATGCAAGAGATCAGGAAGCAGTGGTCACCCCGGGACCAGAGTTCAGCCCTGGAGTCCAGAAGATGGGCTGACAGGCCGTGCAGCCCAGGGAAGCAGAGGGAGGTGAGGGCGGCCCCAGGCCCAGAGGTCTCCTGGGGACTGCCAGAAGGAACTTGTTTGGTCTGGATGCAAAGAATCAGGATGCAGTGGTGGTTACCCGGGTGTCTGGGGCACCAAGACAAGGAATGGGATAGCACCCAGGCTAGGAGGAGAGACAGTCGGGGGGAGATGGGAGGGTGAAAGAAGCTGGGGGACTCAAGGTGGTGGGCACTGCTGGACTTACCCAGGAAAGGTGCTGGCACCAGGATGCCCAGGGGCTGTGCAGCCCAAGGAAGTAAAGGGAGGTGTGGGCAGGCCCAGGCCCAGAGGGCTCCTGGGGACTGCAGGGAGGGACTGCATTGGTCTGGATGCAAAGGATCAGGAAGCAGTGGTGGTTCTGGGCCCTGTGTCTGGGGTGCCAAGACAAGAAATGGGCCAGTACCCAGGCTAGGAGAAGGGACTTGGCAGGGGAGGTGGGAGGGTGAAAGAGGCTGGGAGAGTCAAGGCATGGTGGGCTCTGCTGGACTTACCCAGGAAAGGTGCTGGCACCAGGATGCAGGAGGCTGTGTAGCCCAGGAAGCCCAGGAAGGTAGGTGAGGGTGGGACCAGGCCCAGAGACCTCTGGGGACCGCAGGGAGGAACTGGGTCGGTCTGGATGCAAAGGCCCAGGAAGCAGTGGTGGCTCTGGGCCAAGAGGTTAGCCCCGGTGTCTGGGGTGCCAAGACAAGAAATGGGCCTGTACTCAGGTTAGGAGGAGAGAGGCAGCAGGGGAGCTGGGAGGGTGAAAGAGGCTGGGAGAGCCAAGGTGACGTGGGCTCTGCTGGACTTACCCAGGAAAGGTGCTGGCTCCAGGATGCAGGAGGCTGTGCATCCCAGGAAGCAAAGGGAGGTGAGGGTGGGACCAGGACCAGAGGGCTCCTGGGGACCAGGAAAGGTGCTGGCACCAGGAAGCCAGAGGCTGTGCAGCCAGCCCAGGGAAACAAAAAGGGAAAAAAAAAATCACATGTATTCTTTACTCTATTTCCCACCTCCCTTGAGATCTCTTCCTCCTCTCTTATGATCCCCTTTCTAGTTTCATGACCTACAAACATACATACACACACAAATATACACATATACACTACATATATACACACATATATATGCATGTAAGTTTAAATTTAGGTTCTGCATCTAAAAGAAACCATTCAGTATTTGTCTAAGTTTGGATAGACAAACTTTGGATAGATCACTTAACAATGATTTCCAGTTACATCTATTTTCTTGAAAATGTCATGATTTCATTTTTTACATTTCAAGATATAACTTATTTATTTACTTTCTCTTTTTTCAGACAAGGTCTCCCTGTAGCCCCAGCTCGCCTGGAACTCACCATGTAAACCAGGTTGGCCTTGCTCTCACAGAGATCTGCCTGTGTCTGCTGGTATTAAAGGTGTGTCCCACTATGCATGGCAATTACTTATTTTTATTTTATGTGTATTAGTGTTTTGCCTGCTTATAAATGCATATGTATGTGCAATGCCTATGGAAGCCAGAAGAGCGTGTCAGATCCCCTGGAACTGAAGTTACAGATGCCATGTTGGTACTAGGAACCGAACCTGTGTTCTCTGGAAAAGCAGCTGGTGCTCTTAACCACTGAGCCATCTCTCCAGTCCCTTATATATAACCTTTATTTGATCATTTGTTGTTTTTCTTCTGTGTATTGTGGCTTTTTCCTATGGACCTTTCTGCTTTCAGATTGCATGTTACAACTAGAGGTCTCTTAAGCACATTGTTCATCTATGACAGTGAAAAGCCTATAAAAGTTTTCATTGCACATGAAGTCCAAGTCATGCTTATTGCTCCCCAAAGCCCTTCATGACTTGATGCCTTTGCCTCCTCAGCCTCATCTTATGCCTCTCCCCTTACTCTCTCTCTTACCTTTTGTTTCCCAGAACAGTCAAATTCTTACATTGCTTGGCTTGCATCTATCTTTCTGTCTCAAACATTCATATTCCTCTCTCTCTCTCTCTCTCTCTCTCTCTCTCTCTCTCTCTCCTTTTAAGTGAGGCCACACATGATGACCCATTTTCCTTATGTTTATTTCCTTCAATTACCACAATCTTAAATTATCCAGAGTTGCCTGTGTTCAATGCTTGGTTCTGAAGGCTTAGAACCTTTAGGATGTTGGGCCTACTGGAAGAAGTTAGGTACTTGGAGACACATGCCCTTGAAGGGGGATAATTAAGACCTTGGCCTTCCTGTTTTTGTGTTCTGACTACAACATGCTCCTTCGATGATGTGCTGTACTGCCACAGGTCCAAAGTGACACAGTTCAGCAACCATGAACTGAGCTCTCTGAAGTCATGAACCAAAATGAACCTTTCTTTCCTTGAAGTTGATTTATCTCAGGTATTTGTTATTGTAACGGAAAGCTGACTAACATACTTGTTATCTCTGGTATCTAAGGCAGTTGTAATCTTTGGTGTGTAAAGTATGCTCTGTTACTCTTCTAAATGGTAAATATCAGTTGAGAACATGTTCAGCTGCAAATAACCAGAACATCTGAGATGATGGGTATAACAAATAAGGGCTTCTTTTTGCCACCTAAGAAGGAATCCAACAATAAGTAATTGCCAGTATAATATTGTTTTAGTGACTCCAAAGTGCCAAGAGGCACACAGGTTATTTCTATATTTCTGCTTCATTACCTTGATTTCTCCCCACATTTGTTATCTCATGGTCACAGCATGGCTCCTCCAGTCACAGATATTATGTCCACATGTGGAACCAGAACAAGTAAGGGAGGATGGGGTCAACCATGTCTTCTTCTATGGGGGAAAAAAGTCTCAAGAGTTGCTGATCATACTTCCCTTTATACCTTATCCAGAATTGTGTCAATGATTTTAGTTTCAAAGGAGGTTGGAAAAATGGGACATGTGAAAAAACTTACAAGTTTGTTTACTTATTTTCTTTATCTTAAAGAATTTCTTTTGTAAATGAAACTGTAAGTTGGTTTATGAGGTATGCTGAGATTTAGGGATGAGAGAAGAATGATGAACTCAAGGTCACAAACATCAGGTTCTAAGTAAACACAGTCATTTGTTGTCTTTAACATCCCTGTTTTCAATGTCTTTAGGAAAACAAGCACTGTTTTACAGGCAATTTTGACTTTATCAGTGGTGTTGAAGTTTCTCAACTTTGTCAGCAGGAAAAACACACTAGATTCCAAGGCAAAGTTTAGCTTCCTTCCCTCCCCATGCACTCTTAATTTATATCCTGCCTCAGTTTCCCCTCTGAGACTTTGATCTTTTAATCATAAGGACTGGTGAAGGCCAAGGATCTGTCTTCTATAGCTTTTTTGGGTGCTAAACAGGGACATAGGCTTATCCAAGAAACAAAACTTTTGACCTCTGATCTAAGAGAGACAGAAGTCAGAGCTTGAAGATCAGTGGCTCAACGTTTGATGGGTATCTGGAAGAGAGGATGTCATTACTTGGTTTTAAATTATTTTTATTTATTTATTTATTTATGTATTTATTTATTTATTTATTTATTTATTTATTTGGAATAGGGAATGAGTGCCATGGCAGGCATGTGGAGGTCAGAGGACAGCTTGAATTAGTCAGTTTTTTCCTTCTACCGTGCAAAAAATACCAGGGCCTTTTCCATCATGAGCTGCTTGAGAGTCCTGAATCTCCCAGAGATTTAATTTAAGTAAATCTTGGGGACTGAGGATGTGTTGTCTGAATTGGAAGGTACAACATTTTACTTTAGTAAGGCATAAAGTTCCTCTTGTGCTATTATCAGACTATCAAGGAGTCATCTAGTCTTGACTGTACTCATCAAACTAACTTTGAGTTCAGGAATGAGACCCCTTGGATACTGATAGTTATATATCAAGAGTGTGGCAAATCAAAAAAGAACAATTTAAAAAGGAATACAATAATGGAATAAAATAAAAGGAAAATAGTGTAAAGTTGTAAATAGTGTGAAGTTGTAATGTTGAGTATATAGTGTATTGACAGTGTCAAAAGAAAAATAATTTAGAAACCAAAACATAAAGTGAAGTTACCACTACAGGGAGACTTGTGAATGGGAGTTGTCTCCGTATTTAAGAAGACATCCCCTGGTCTGGAGAGATAGTTCGGTGGTTAAGAGCACTGACTGCTCTTGCAGAGGACCCAGGTTCAATTCCAAGTACTCACATGGTGGCTAGAATCATCCTTAACTCCAGTTCCAGGGGAATCTGAAGCCCTCTTCTGACCTCTGCAGCATTGCACGACACGGGTGCACTCACATACATGCAGGCAATATACTTGTACACATTAAAAAAAAAAAGACATCCCCTTTAAAGGGGATAAGCATTGCTTAATGTGCCCAGGAAAAGAATTCTCACAACAGATGGAAATTTTATTTGTTAATGTTATTATGCCTCATAATTATTAAAAAAGAAAATGAGAATGTAAAAGATGTTAAAAGGATATGGGAATGGAGATATTTTCCAAAATAGCAAAGATGAGAAAGCCTAAGCAAGTGATGAGGGTCTGTGTAGGTTTGCTGTGATATATAAAGGATGAGACAAAAATAATATACACATAATCTTAAAATTTCTAAGATCATAGTTTAGTCAACTAGTTTAAGGACCAAATATATGTCTTGTCAAGGTTTATCTGAGAATATTTTGTTTTTTTTACCCAAGCCTTATCTACATAGCACATGGTAATTAAAAGTATCAGACTGGTGGAACTAACCTTATTGGACATTTAACAGCCATAGTTTGAGGCCTATACTAATATGGTCAGAGGGACTTAAAGGACAGTTTTTGCCCCTTGCCCTCCAAAGTCGACTAAGTTCCAGGGGACTATGGAGCATCTCTCAAAATGTCCTGTAACTGTGGTGAGTCACCTGTCCTCCTGTTCAGGGAGGCCATGAAGACCCCACCAGATGGACTTGAACCAGTGTCCAGTCTACAAAGAGGAGGGTCAACACAGAGGAAACATTTCCTCCATGCTTCCAAGTGAAGCCAGCCACCATCGACCAGGACCTTTAACTTATCTTCACATAGATGGAACTGATAAAAGAGCCAGGAGCTCCTCCCAAGCCCATGTGACCCCTGAGGAACAGATCCTCAAACAACCTATGCTGGATATCTTTAGTGTCAACTTGACACACCTGGGTTGAGGAAGCCTCAGTTGGGGAATTGCTTCTATTGGACAGGCCTGTGGCCATGTCTGAGGGGCATCTTCTTGAGTGATGTGGGAGGGCGCAGCCCACTGTGGGTGGTGCCACCCCGGGCAGGTGGGCCTGTGTTGCATAAGAAAGCAGGCTGAGCAGGGGCTAGGGGAGCAAGCCAGTAAACAGCCTTCCTCCATGGCCTGTGTTCCAACTCCTGCTTCCAGGTTCCTGCCCTGAGTTCCTACCTTGGACTCCCTGATGAACTGTGACCCGGGAGATGTAAGATAAATAAACCCTTTCCTCCCCAAGTTGGTAGTGGTCAGAATGTTTTGTCACAGCAACAGAGAAACAAACTAAGACACAACCTTAAGAGTAAAAATAAATTGGTTTATTTGGGCCAACTATATGGTCTTAAACACCCAAAAGGAAAGTATAACCAAAGATTAAAGTGATCAGTATATTTCTTTAAGAGTTCAAGGGATTATAGTTCACAGACATTAGGCTTAAGTCCATACAAAATGTCACTTAGACAATTATTTCTCATTGATGATTTTTTTTCTAAGCAGAAAGTACTGCTCAGATATAAGACTTCAAATCTTGATCTGTAAAACTGTAGTGTCTACCTATAGCTAAGGGAGACAACCCACTATTCTAAAATGATGGCTAAATTTGTTTTCTCCCCCTATCTAGAAGCCTTTGAAAGGGAAATGACACAGATTCTAGCCATTCCAACAGCTATCAAAATGCTTGAAAACAAATCCTGAGTCCATCACTCTCGCGTCTAGTCTTGGCAGACAAAAGAAAAATGAGGAGGAACCCAATAGAGGGATTCTTTTGGAATCTCGTCAAGAAATCCCAGTGGGCTCTGGTATGCATGTTTGAAATTTGCCCTGTTCTGACTTTTTTTCTGGTTCTGTCTAGAACTTGTAATGCTAACTGCTCTTGTCTTTACTTCTCCTTCACATCCCCTATTCACCAGTCAAGGACCTTCTTTTCTCCCTACATATAAGAGTTATGCAATTTGGGAGTCTTTTAGATAGACCCACCAAAAAGATACCCCAATTGCCTCACCCTGTGTCCCTGTTCAGCATGGAAGAAGCCAGAGCAGTTTGTGTCCTGATTCCCTATTGATAATTTGCATAACCTCTTCAGAGGATGGAGTGATAAGAATAGGAGGTAGGAATTGGCTAAGCAGTTAGGGTAAAAAAGACTCCAAAGAAAAGTAGCCAGTTTCTTGGGTAAAAGTCAAAATGTCCATGGGCCTCTTAGCAACATGCTCTGTTCCAAAGACCAAAAATATCAAAAGTATTTGGGAGCTCTTATCTAATCCCTGAAAGATTTTAGAGTTGGGGCTGGAGAGACAGCTCAGCGGTTAAGGGCACTGACTACCCTTGTAGAGGACCCGGGTTTGATTCCCAGCACCCACATGGTAGCTGCAAACCATCCTTAACTCCAGTTCCAGGGGAATCCGAAGCCCTCTTCTGACCTCCGTGGCATTACACAACATGGGTGCACTCACATACATGCAGGCAATACACTCATACGCATAAAATAAAAATAATAAATAAAATATTAAAAAAGATTTTAGGGTTACTTCTTTAGAGGGGGGAATGTTATAGTAGCAAAAACCCCATTAGAAAGAAAGGAAGAAAAGAAGGAAGGAAGAAAGAAAGAAAAAACGAAAGGAAGAAAGCGAGCACATGAAGTTGTCAGGAAAAAGTGATGGGCAGATATGGGCAGTGTTGGAGAAGAGGGAGTGGGTATGGATTTGATCAAAACACCTTATATGCACGTATGAAATTCTCAATAAAGTTTTAAAAAGAGACATCCTTAGATGTCCTTGAATTTCTGATCCTTTTTGCCTCCACTTCCCAAGCACCGGGATTATAGGCATACACCACCATATCTGGCCAGTTTTTAGCTTTCATAATTTACTCAGGCTGGGTTAATCTTTTAATTGATTAAAATCCACTTTTGACAATTTCATACATGTATGTGATGCACTGTTTGCTCTCACCCCATTTTTTATCTCCCTCCCACCTCTGTCTTCCTCTCCAATGGTTAATTTTGATTGTCAAACTGATTGGATCTGCAGTCACCTAGGAGACAAGCCTCTGGGCAGGTGTGTGAGGACATTTCCAGGAAGGATTAACTGAAGGGAGTAGATCCTTCCTCAGGGTGGGCAGCACTTTCCAACAGGGGTCCAGCTCTAAAGAGACCCGAGGGAAAGGCAGCGTGCCTGCTTGCCTTCACTTCCCGCTGGTGAGTGCAACCTTTTCTGCTGTCGCCATTCTTGGGTGACATCAGAATCAGGCTTCCTTGGGTTCTAATATCGACTGATGACCAGTGACCCTCTGGGAATCTTCCAGGCCTTCAGCACCAGTTTGGGACTGCTGAGGCATCCAGCTTCACAGACTAAGCAGCTTCCAGATTATCAGTCTTTCCAAAATGCTGATGGCCATTGTTGGACACTCAATCCCTGTTGGTTATAAGCTGTTTTAGTAAATCCCCTTTATAACACACACACACACACACACACACACACACACACACACACGCACACATGCACACACACACACACCTCTTTCATAAACCTGTGTATATATTCTATCAGATCACGGGTGCTGCTGTGGTAGAGAGGATTAGCCACACCTTATATCCTCTCTAGCGTCTTCCCTTCATGTCATTTTTTCATGACTTACTGACTTCATTTGCATCAACATAGGTGGTGACTTACTTACTGGAGCACAGTCAATTTACCAGTGGCTACACCACTGAAGGAAATGACCACCCCTTCCCCTAGCAACCATTAGCTTCCTATCAGTCCTCAGGAAGGGTGAGGCCTCATGAGCCCCTCCCTTATCCATGGTAGAATGTTGACAGGCTCCATTTGGTGCAGGTAACGGCAGTTGTTGTAAGTTCATGAGTGCTACTGCCATATGTCCAGAAGACAGCATCTTACAGCGCTTTTCCCTGTTCTCTGGCTCTTCTATTCTTTCTGCCCCTCTTCCACAGTGTTCCCTGAGCCTCAAAGGGGTGATATAAATGTAATTTAGGGCTGAGTACTCAACAGTCAAATTATTCTCAGTACTTTGAGCAACAAGTCTCTGAACTGCTGCCCACTGTAAAGAGATGTTCTGACCAAAGCTTAAAACACATCAGTCAATAGTTATATACAAAAATATTTGCAAGGCAATTTGACCCCATGTCCATTTAACAGAATAACAGTAGTAGGTTCCCCTTTAGGGCTGTGTCTTGCAACCAAAGTGTGTGGTGTCTTCACCAGTAGGTTCCCACCACCTAGTTCTGATGGGTAACCAAGAGCAATGGCAATAACCTGTGTTGCTTTGGAGACCTTTGGGGCCTCTTTCACGTGTTCATGTCCTATGACAGGTACTGATACTTTCATTTAATAACACATGACTTCTGGGAGCAGTATTATTCATCCACACTGGGTATCTCTGTTCATGCATTTAAAAAATTATATTTTTAACTAGCTTACAAAAAGGTTTCCATATGACTTTTTCATATGTCTCTAGTTTGGTTAATGCTCCTCCCTCTTTTCTCCAGTCCTCCTGTCTTCACCCTCACCTAAACTGTTCTGTCCTTAGTATTCTTTCTTTTTATAAGTTTAAGAGAAATTTTATTGATTCAAGAATTTCATACAATAAATCTGTATTATATTCAGACCTCCTCCCCCATTTCCACCCTCACCCCCAACTGACTTCATGTCTTCTGTTAACAAATGGAAACCCCATCCACTTTATGTAACATCTCTGAGTTGGGTACCAGAGAAATCATATCTTGGAGTGTCAGTGATCTATAATTTTTTTTTTGGTCTTTTTGAGGTAGGGTCTTCCTGTAGCCCCAGCTGGCCTGAAGCTCACTATGTAGACTAGGCTAGCCTTGAACTCACAGAGATCCACCTGCCTCTGCCTCCCAAGTGCTGGAACTACAGGCATGTGCTGCCGTGCCCAGCTGTGATCTCTAATTCTTACACAGCAGCGTGCCAAAGTAAGGACCCACTCCCTTTCCTTTGTATATAGTTTTGGATCAGAATAGACCCAGGTTTCTTGGAATGGGGTTTTCACTCAGTTTTTGTTTCTTTTATACATCGCTTAGGAATGTCAAATAGGGAGTTCTCTTTTTCTTAGTGGTCAGAAACGCTTTGTTTTCCTCATCGAAGTTAGTTGTTCACAGCCCTTGCATGCAGGTTGCACTTTGACTGTTTCCTGACTTCACTCAGCACAATGACCCACTGTGGACCAAGGCATTCTCCAACAGGCTGACTCCTCACAGGATTTTACTGTGGGTAAAAGAAGAAGCTAGTTCCTCACAGTAGGTAGGAATTAGCTCACGGGCCTTCAATCCAAAAATCTCTGAGCGGCAGTTGGGAAGTTTCACAGTTTCACATGACAACCACTGGGTGATGCTGATGGTAAGCTGACCATGGGTGCCACCAGGATGTGGGGGTGGGCGGGCTGGCTTGGCTCTGCCCTGCTGGTGTGTGTGGGTGGCCAGGCCTGTGCATCTCTGCAGGTGCACATGGGTGGCCAAACCAGCAAGGCTCCACCATCTTGGCTCTCCAGTTATTTTTCCTTTTACTTACAAAGTCTTGAGTTCAGAATTTTGAGATTAATATTAGAAGCATCAAGATTCTTAATAAAATGAAGAGCCCTGGAGTCATGTTTTAAGTCTTTGTGCCGAGAGTTGCTGCCACCACCATTGCTCCAGGTGTGCTGCCATCTTGGCTCTCCAATTATTTTCTTTCTTATTTGCCAAGTCCTGGTCCATATGCATCTTGTGTGTAAGGTTCTTCATATAGTCTATTGTATGCATTCAGTCTCTGGGGAGTCAGGCACTCTGGCCCCAACAGACTGGCTGCCTGGGGTATGCCTCATTCCTATGCCATCTTTTCTCTCACACCATCACTTTGAGCTGTATTCTTGTAAGTCAAATTCACTGCTGGGAGGTGCACATGGCATCCAATTCCCTCCTCCCAAGGTCCTTGTGACAGCCTGAGGAAAAAAAAGTTCTCCAAACCCCGGTTTGAAGAATCTTAACGAGTTTATTGGACTTGCTAACTGAGCATGGAGTACCGGTTTACTTACAGACAAGCGGAGGTTCCCCCCATTCACAGCTGATGCTGAAAGTCCACACCCAGACATAAATCCTGTGGTTCTTGAAAGCCTGACAAAATGGGGAGGGGCCAGCCTTGTGGTTTTCCCAGCTTTTTGAGAGACCGCCACACTGATTTCCACAGTGGGTATACAAGTATACATTCCCACCAACAGTGAACAAGGGCTCCCCTTTCCCCAAATCTTTACCAGCATTTGTCATCATTTGTTTTCTTGATAGCAACCATTCTGACAGATGGAATCTCAAAGAAGTTTTAATGCAGTGTCTCTGGTGGCTAAGGGTGTTGAACACATTTTTTATATTTATTGGGCGTTTGTATTTCTTCTTTTTAGAACTTTCTGTTCAGTTTCATAGCCCATTATTTGGTTTTAAATTTTACTCGTTTTTATTTTACATGTATGAGTGCTTTGCTTACATGTATATAAATGTACCGCATGTATGCAATGCCTATGGAGGCCAGAAGAGGGTGTTGGATACCCTGGAACTGGAGTTACAGGCTGTTTAAAGCTGCCATGTGGGTTCTGGGAACTGAACCTGGGTTCTATGGAAAAGAAGTATGTGCTCGTAACCACTGAACCTTTCTCCAGTCCCTTGTTTGTTTGTTTTTATTTTGAGACAGGGTCTCCCTGTAGCCCCAGTTAGCCTGGAACTTATTATGTAGACCAGGCTGGCCTCACTCTCACAGAGATCTACCTGCCTCTGCCTTCCAAATGCTGGGATTAAAAGCATGCACTTCCATGCCTGGCCCTTGTTTGTTTTCTTTAAAAAAATTTATTTATTTATTATTTTTATTTTTTATGTGTATGAGTGTTATGCCTGCATGTAAGTAAGTAAGTTGCACTCGTGTTGTGCAATGCCCGAGGAGGACAGAAGAGGCTGTCGGATCCCCTGGAACTGGAGTTATGGACAGTTGTTAGCTGCCATGTGGGTGCTGGGATTCAAACCCGGGTCTTCTGCAAGAACAGTCAGTGTTCTTAACCGCTGACCAATCTCTCTAGCCCCCCTTTTTTTTAATGTTTAGGTTTTGAGTTCTTTTTATTAAAATTGTATTTAAAAAGCACAAGCATGGCTAGAGAGATGACTCAGTGGTTAAGCTCACTGACTACTCTTGAAGAGGACACTGGTTCGATTCCCAGCACCCACTTGACAGCTAACAAAGTATTTCTAAAAAACCATAAACGACACGTCCTTTCTTATTTGTGGGTCCTAGCTCCACATCTTTAGATGTGAGTACACATCAGGATGTAACCAGGAAAGTAGAAAGGAACCATGGGGGGGGGAGAAGAGGAGCTTGAGGAAGGACAGCAGGATATAGGTGTTATCAATTGAGAAATGGGGGAGATGGGGAGTACTTAACTGGAGAAAGAGAGAGAGCTAAACAGTGGGAGAGAGAGGAAAGAGATAAATAATAGGTGGGGTGAAAAGCCATAGGGAAATATATTATTTCATAAGCTTACTGAAAAATACACACACACACACGCACACACACACGCACACACACACATGCACACACACACACATGTGCGCACACACACATACACACACACACACATACATATACTTGAAGGTATAACAAAAATCACAGTACCAGACAAGGGCCCTTGGAGGCCAGAAGAGAGCATCTGATCTCTTGAGCTGGAGTTATGTAAACTATCCAGCATTGGTGCTGGGAACCAAATTCATGTCTTCTGCAAGAGCAATACAAGCTCTTAACTACGGAGCCGTCTTTCCAGCCCTAGTTTTTCAAGCTGTTTGTATGTGCCAGCTAATTCTTCATCAGACGTATAGCAGGCAACGGTTTTCCCCCAGTCTGTAGGTTGCGTCTTCACTCAACTGACAGTTTGACTTGTTGTACAGAAGCTTTTTAGTCTCATAAAGTCCCAATTGTCAATTGTTGGCCTTAGTTCCTGTTTAAAAAGTCCTTATCTATGCCTGTATCTTTTTCTTATAACAGTTTCAGATTTAACATTGAGGTATCGATCCATTTGGAGCTGATTTTCATGCAGGGCAAGAATTATAAATTTAGTTTTATTCTTCTACATGTAGGTATCCATTTCCCCAGCACTGTGTTTTGAAGGTGTTTTCTATTCATCAATGTGTATTTTTGGCATCCTTTGTAAAAAATCAGGTTTCTATAGTTGTGTGGACTTTTATCTGGGTCCTCAGTTCTATTCTATTGATCTACGAATCTGTTTTGTGCTATTACCATGCTGTTTTTACTACTATGGCTCTGTAGTATAATTTTAAATCAGGTGTATTAGTTACTTTTCTGTTGTTGTGATAAAATGCCATGACCAAAGTTGTGGTAGTTTGAATTAAAATGTCCCCCATAGGCTCCAAATATTTGGACATTTTGTTCCCAGATGGTGGCACTGTTTTGGGAGGTCTTAGAAGGTGTGTCTATCCTGGAGGAAGCACGTCACTGGGGTGGGCTTAGAGAGTTCTTGAGCCTTGCTGGATCTCCAGTCATTCTCTTGCTTCCTGTGCTTGCTGGAAGATGTGAGAGCTTAGCTTCTGCTGCTCCTGCTCTGGCCACCTCCAGCCACTATGCCTCCTCCCCATGAGGGACTATAATTCCCCTGGAACCATAAGCTCAAATAAATTCTTCCTTCTATAAGTTGCTGTGGGTCAGTGTTTCTATCACAGCAACAGAAAAGTAACTAATACAAAAGGCAAGTTAAGGAAGGGTTTATTTTGGCTTATGATTCCAGAGGGATAAGAGTCCATCATGGCAGGGAGGCATGGAAGCCAACAGCAGCCATGGTGGCAGGAGCAGGAATCTGAGGACTCACATCTTCAATAGCAAACACCAAGCAGAGAGAGCAAACTAGAAGTGGGGTGATACTATGAATTCTCAAAGTCTGGCCCCAGTGACAAACTTTTGCCAGCAAGGCCACACCTTCTAAAGAGTCCATGACCACACAAACAGCGTCACTAACTGGGGACCAAGTGTTCAAATGGAACTGGCTCCATAGAACAGGCTGGCATCAAACTCACAGAGATCTGGCCGCCTCTGCCTCCCAAGTGCTGGGACTAAAGGCCCAGCAGGAGACATTTTTTCGTTCAAACCACTATGTCAGGCATGGTGGTAATTTCAGCAGTATCTGTTTGCTTAGGGTTGCTTTGACTGTCTGGGACCTTTTGTGTTTCTATAGGAATTATTTTTCTTTTCTTTATTTTTTCTTTTTGAGACAGGGTCTCCCTGTTGCTTCAGTTGTCCTGGAACTCACTATGTAGACCAGACTGGCCTTGAACTCAGAGAGATCTGCCTGCCTCTGCCTTCCAAGTGCTAGGATTAAAGGTGTGAGCCACCATGCCTGGTTTCCATAGGAATTTTAAGATTCTTTTTTCTATTTCTGTGAGGAGGAGCCCTGGAATTTTTTTTATTGAGATTGTATTGAATCCATATATTGCTTTTGGTAGAATGGCCATTCTAAAAATAATAATTCTCCCAACTCATGAGCATGGGAAGTCTTTCTATTATCTAGTTTCCTTACCAATTTCTTCCTTCAGTGTTATAAAGCTTTCATTGTAGAGGTCTTTCACTTCCTTGGTTAGGTTTATTCCAAAAAATTTTTTTTAGTCTATTGTGAATGAGTTTATTTCTTGGATTTCTTTCTCAATATGTTTATCATTGGTATATAGTTAATTTTACATCCTGCCACTCTGTTGAAATTGTTTATTAGCTCTAAGAATTCTTCTGGTGGAGTCAGTCTTTAGGGTCTCATATGTAGAATTGTATTATGTGTAAAGGACACTTTGGCTTCTTTTTCTGTTGGTAGTCTTTATTTCCTCTTGTCTTTTTCTATGGCTGACTTCAAGCACTGTACTAAACAGGATTGGAAGAGTGGACACCCTTGTCTTATTCTGATTTTAGTGGGACTACTTCAATTTTTTTTTACTATGTAGCATGATGTTGACTATAGATTTGTCACATATAGCCTTTATTATGTTGAGATATGTTCCCTCTATCCCTAGTCTCTCCAGGGTTTTTCTCATAAAGGGATATTGGGTTTTGTCAAAAGCTCTTTTCTGCATTGAGATGATTATATGATTTGTGCCCTTGAGTCCATTTATAATGATGATTACATTTAGTGATTTGCATATATTGAATCACTTTTGCATCTCTAGAATGAAGCTAACTTGATCATGGTGGATGATCTTTTTGATGTGTTCTTGAATGGGTTTGCAAGTGTTTTATTGAGAATTTTTGCATCTATGTTCATCAGGGATATTGGTATATAGTTTGTGTGTGTGTGTGTGTGTGCGTGTGTGCGTGTGTGTGTGTGTGTGTGTGTGTGCGCATGGAGCGGCTTTTCCATCAGTATAATGCTGGCTGTGAAGAAAATAGAGATCAGAAGTGTTCATTTCTTTTCTATTTTACAGAATAATTTGAGAAGCACATTTGTTTTAGTTATTCTTTTTCTTATTTTCTTATTTTTATTTTATGTGTATGTGTATATTGTTTGCATGTATGTGAGTGTACCTGTGTTGTGTTGTGCAATGCCATGGAGGTCAGAAGAGGGTGTCAGATTCCGCTGGAACTGGGGTTCATAGCCACCATGTGGGTGCTGGGAATCGAACCCAAGTCCTCTGCAAGAGCAGTCAGTGCTCTTAACCACTTATCCATCTCTCCAGCCCCATGTTTTAGTTATTCTTTAATGGTCTGATAGCATCCTGCAAAGAATCAGTCTGGACCTGCGCTATTTTTAGTTAGGAGATATTTTTCATTATTTTAATCTCCTTGTTTGTTATTGGACTTTTTAAGCTGTTTATCTTGTCTTGGCTTAACTTTGGTGGTCATATACATCTAGAAATTAATCCATTTCTTCTAGATTTTCTAATTAGGTTTTAAAGGTATGTCCTTATGATTTTTTGAATTTCACTGATATCTCTTGTATCATCATCTCATCTCTAATTTTATTAATTTGGATCTCCTCTCTCTTTTGGTTAATTTGTCAGTCTTGTATATATTTTCAAACTCTTAGTTTCATGTTAATTTTTGTTTTTATTTCATTGATTTCTGTCCTGACCTTAATCATTTCTTTCTGCCTGCTACTTCTGTTTGGTTTGTTTTTATTTTTCCAAGGCCTTAAGGTGCATCATTATATTATTTATTTGTGATTCCTCTGATTTTATAATGCAGGTATTTAGAGCTATAAACTTCTTTCTTAGAACTGTATTCATGGTATCCTGTAAGTTTTAATATGTTGTAGTTGCATTTTCACTCAACTTCAGAGACTTTTTAAATTCTTTTTTAAAAATTGTTTTTATTTTATATGCTTTGTCTGCATGTAAGTACACCCATGCAAAGCTTATGGAGGTCAGAAGATGGCATTGGGTTCTCTAGAACTGGAGTTTTAAATAGTTGTTAGCTACCATGTGGATGCTAGAAACCAAACCTGGGTCATCTGAAGCAGTGCTCTTAAGTGCTGAGCCATCTCTCCAGCCCCATTTTTTTTTTTTAATTAGAAGAAGCATTTCATTACAACAGCATTAACCTATTCAATAACATTTTTCTGAGCTAGGGTACATCTCTTTCAAAATTGGCTGTACATTTCTAGGTTTACAGATGAATTATTACACTTATAAAATCTTATACTCATTATAAACTCTCTAAGAGATAAAATTAAATTAGGTTCCAATGTTTAAAAAAGATCTCCTCTTCATTGTCAAAACACACAGTTTCATACAGAAAAATTCATTCCAAGCCTATTGACAT
>NW_008340856.1:275970-277237 GCF_000622305.1 Nannospalax galili
CTCACAGAGATCCACCTGCCTCTGCCTCCAGAGTGCTGGGATTAAAGGCATGTGCCACCACGCCTGGCTTCTTCTTTTTTAAATATTTGGTCTTGTTTTCTAACTTTATTCTACTGTAGTCAGATAGAGTACTAAGTTATTTCCATTTTTCTATATTTGTTAAGACTTGCTTTGTGTCTTAACATGTGGTCTACTTTAGATTAAGTTTCATGGGCTGCTAAAAAGAATGTGTATTCTGTTTGGATGGAATGTTCTGTAGATGGCTGTTAAGCCTGTTTGACCTATGGTGTCATTTAATTGCAATGTTTGTTTGTTTGTTTTTGTCTGGATGACCTTTGTCTTGGTGAGAGTGGGATGCTGGAGTCACCCACTATTACTGTCTGGGTTAATCTGTGACTTTATATCTAGTAGTATTTATTTTATGAAGCTGCATCTGCCAGTGTTTGGGGTGTATATAATTTAGGATTGTAATGTCCTCTTTTTTAAAAATAAATAATTTATTGAGAATTTCATCCATGCATATAAGGTGTTTTGATCAAATCCATGCCCACACCTTCCCCTCCAACTCCTCCCATATCTCCCTGTCACTTTTTTCTGATAACTTCATGTACTCTTTCTTCTTCTTTGATTTATTTATTTATTTTTTATGGGGCTTTTGGCTACTTTAACATTCCCCCTTCTGAAGAGATAGCCCTAAAATCTTTTAAGGATTACATAAAAGCTCCCAAACACTTTTGACATTTTTGGCCTTTGGAGCAAGGCATGTTGCTAAGGATGTTTTGACTTTTAGCCAAGAACCTGGCTACTTTTCTTTGGGGTATTTTTGCCCTAACTGCCTAGCCAATTCCTACCTCCTATTCTTATCACACTATCCTCTGATGAGGTTACCGAAATTGCTGATGGGGAATTGGGGCACAGATGACTCTGGTTTCTTCCATGCTGAACAGGGATGAGGGTGAGGCAATTAGGGTACCCCTTCAGTGGGTCTGTCTAAAATGAGATCTCCTTTTTATGGAAAAGTCATAATTTTGGGTGAACATAGATAAGTCCACTTGGGCTTTAAGTCAAAATTTGTGAGTCATGATGGTAGACAGGTATGTAAGAGGAGTGATTGTGTATAGATTCATTAGATGTGTATGTCTAAAGTCCGTGGTAATTATTTGTAATTATCCCTTTTTAATCTCAATCCAACATTGAATAGTAAATAGTATATGATCACCATTTACATCTGTAAACATTCTCACACAAATAAATCATTTTAGATGTC
>NW_008340856.1:278007-283157 GCF_000622305.1 Nannospalax galili
TCCTTTAAGTCCCTCTGACCACATTAGTATAGGCCTCAAACTATGGCTGTTAAACATCCAATAAGGTTAGTTCCACCAGTCTGGTAATTTCAATTATCATGTGCTGTGTAGATAAGGCTTGGGTAAAACACTAAACATTCTCAGATAAACTTTGACTAGATATATATTTTGTTCCTTAAACTAGTTGACTAAACTATGACCATAGACATTTTAGGAGTATGTGCATATTATTTTTGTCTCATTCTTTATATATCATAACAAACTTAAACAGATCTTCATCACTTGCTTAGGCTTTCTCATTTTTTCTATTTTGGAAAATATCTCCATTCCCATATCCTTTTAACATCTTTTACATCTTCATTTTAAAAAAGTAATTATGAGACATAATAGCATTAAGAAATAAATTTTCCATCTGTTGTGAGACTTCTTTTCCTGGGGATGCTAAGCAATGCTTATTCCCTTTCAAGTTTCTAGTGTTGAGCCAATGTTTGATTAAAGTTTTTTTTTTTGAGACAAAGTTTCCCTGTAGCCGCAGCTGATTAAAGTTTTACTGGGGAACCAATGAATCTACTGAGCTTACTTACTGAGATAACTGAGGGGTTGCTGAGGTGTATGTATGACCTGAGGGTATGCACACTGGAAAGCCTTTACCCAGCATGAGTCAAGCCTTCTCTGCCTAGCCTTCTAGCTATCCCCAAATCCAGGAGGCCAGGTATGATTAGGGTCAAATTACATACAGTTGGCTGGGAAGAGTGTCTGGATAGTGCTGTGAGGGTCCAATGACCCTGCTTGCCCCTCCTTTAATGAATGAGCACAACCATCAACAAGCCCAATTGTGACGCTGTTTAGTGATCAGGCTCACCTGAATTCGTGATGATGGAAGTTATTTCATGCAGAAGGGACTGCTGTACATCATCACCACGTGGAGACAGGATCCGGGGGCTCTCACACAGTCCCCTGCATTCTCAGCCAGAGAGTCCCCTGCATTCTCAGAGAGTCCCCTGCATTCTCAGAGAGAGGCCAGAGGGAGGCCAGAGGGAGGCCAGAGGGAGGCCAGAACTCTCTGGCAGTCTGCTGAGATTGGAGCCACTACACAGAGATCATTTACGTGATAAGCAGGCAGATTCTGGAGGAGGAAACAATACTCCTTTTCCCTTTGCTACTCAACTATGATCAGCTACTCTCTCTGACATGTTTCCTAAACCAGCATCTTACCCAGCAGTACTCTCTCTCTGCTAATATTCAGTATAATGTTTGAATTCTTAGCTTGAGGAACAACAACAAAAGAAATAAAAGGGTTACAAGAAGGAGAGGAAGAATCAAATCACCCTTAACTGCAGAGGACGTGATTTTATACTGACTAAAGACTCTACCAGAAAACTCCCAGAGCTGATTAACACTTTCAGGAAAGTGCCAGGATACAAAATCGACATATAAAACCACTAGCTTTCCTACATACCAATAGGTAAATGGGGAATGAATAATAATGAGAAAGAAATCAGGAAAACAGTCCGCTCACAATAGCTTCAAAAATAACACCTAAGCATAAACTCAGAAAATGGAAAGACTTCCCATGTTCACAGATAAGTAGAATTGGTATTGTGAAAATGGCTATATTTCTAAAAGCAACCTACAGATTTAATGTGATGCTATCAAATTTCAATGACATTTTCACAGAAATAGAAAAACCTAAAATTCATAAGGAAGCACAAAAATACCCCAGTTAGCCAAAGCAATCCTGAGAAAAACAAAACAACAAAACAAAACAATGTTGGAGGGATCAGAATACCTGAAGGCAAATTAAACTGCACAACTATAGTAATAAAATCAGGATGGAACTGGTACAAAGTAGTCACTGAGAGTTTCAGTGGACACAGGACCAGAAATAAACCCATGTAGCTACAGCCACCTGAGTTTCGACAAAGATGTCAAAAGCACACATTGGAGACCAGACGGCCTCTCTAACAAATGGCACAGAGAGAACCGAGTGTAGAAGAACGAAGAAGTGTGCAGTGAAACTAGGGCCCTATCATCTCTGACCCTGCACAGAAATCAACTTCAAATGGATCAAAGATCTCAATGTAAAATCTGAAACTCCGAAACTGCTAGAGGAAAACAGGGAAAAATATTCAAAATACACACAGGGGCAAGGACTGCTTGAAAAGGACTCTACAACAGGAAATAATAGCAACAACTGATAAATGAGATTGAATAAAAATGAGAATGCTTCTGCTCATCAAAAGAAGGAGAAGCTTATAGAGCGGGGGAAAGTCTGCCAGTGCGTATCTGACAGGGAATTAATATCTAGAATATATACAAAATTCACCTGAAAATAGAAGCCAAACTGTGGAGATAGGGGACTAATGGGTTGGGGAGGAAGGGGAGGAGAGTGGGGTATGGGGAAATATGCTCAAAGTACATTATGTATTTGCATGAACATGGCCTTATGCAACCTTGTATATAAAAAAGTAAAAAAAAAAAGACAAAACCAAAAATTTAAATATCCAAACCTCCAAGCAATCCAATGACTAAATGGGCAAATGAAGCAGATAGTTTTCAAAAGATAACATACAAACGAAACAAAAAAAGAAAAGGTGTTCAACATCCTCAGCCATCAGAAAAAATAAAACTATAGTGTGTTTTAGCTCACCCCAGTTAGAATGTCTACCATTAAGAAAACAACAAAAATGCTAGCACAGGTGTTGGGGAAAGGAACCCTTAGGTATTGCTGGTGCGTATGTTATACTAGTCCAGCCACTACGGCAATCAGTATGGAAAGGTTCCTTAAACAACTGAAACCAGAACTTCCCTATGATCCAGCTCTAACACTGGCTGGGAACACACCCAGAGGAATCTAAGCCAGTATCCCACTGTGACAGCTGCACACCTATGTTGCTGTACTAGTCACAACAGCAAGTTCTGGGTGCTGGTTTTCTCTTAAATGTGAAAAAGAAGCAAGGAGAGACATAAAATGGGAGAAGAGGTGTTGTCTAAGTAAGTACCTGCTACGCTATTCTTGGTGGCAACTAAGAAGAGTCCAGCAAATTGTATCTTAATAAATCCCACCATTTGGGAGGCAGAGGCAAGTGGATCTCTGTGAGATTAAGTCCAGCCTGGTCTACACAGTGAGTTCCAGGCCAGCTGGGGCTACAGAGAGATCTGTCTCAGGTGAAAAAGCTTAAGCAGTCCTGCTTTAAGTGCCTGGGCTCCTGGGCTTTCCTTTGTGGAACATCACCAGGATATTTTAGGGCAATGGGTGGCATTATGACAGGAAATTTAGGCAAGGCAATGTTTTGATGGTTAAGGTGAGGCATACCTGTTTCCTCTTTGTTTTAGTTAGCTCCCTAAGATTATAAGGGGTACCATTTTTATAAGTTGGTTTTGTTTCTCCGAGACAGGTTTCACTGTATAACACTGGCTGGCCTTGAGCTCATTATGTAGCCCAGGATGACCTCAAACTAATCTTCTGGCCTCAGCCCCTCCAGTGCTGGGATTCCAGGTATGCACCACTATGCCTGGGTAGGGTGTCTTACTTCTCTTTAGTGGAATCTCTGTTATAACTGTAATTCGAACAAAAGCTTTTTAAAGAAATAGTGTGTGTATATATGATGGAGGGAGCACTTATGTGCCACAGCAAGTGTGTGGCGGACAGAGGACAACTTTGGAGTCAGTTCTCTCCTTTTGTATTTGTATGGGTCCTGGGGATTGGACTCAAGTCATTCAGTGCTTTTTTTACTCACTGAGCCATCTTGTTGGCCCCAACATCCAGTTTTGATTAAGGTCACAACAGCTTGCCACTGGCGCATTTCCAGAAACATTAAAATTAATTCAGAGTCTGTGTTATAGAGGAAGAAAAACCAATTGCTATCTTTTGGGTTTTTGTTTGTTTTGCTGTAGAAATTCTTTCAGCAAATTTTGGATTTCTACCTGTATCACCCCCAGTCGTAAACCTGCTTTTTGTTTTCTCTTTCTATACTTGGAGGCTTGTAGGGAGGTGGTTGCTGGGATCTTTGTTGCGACAGAGGCACAGGTGGTGGTAGTGGCAGTGGCAGCAGCAGCAGGCAGCACTTGTGAGCCATCTGCTTTTAGGAGTGTAGACCTTGACAGGCCACAGTGTGACTGCTCTTTCTCCACCAGTGACCACCTTGGTGCATCAGGTGTCACAGTCTCCTGAGTGTTGTATAAGCTAGGGACCAGGCTCCAACTCCAACCTTCTGCTCCTAAATGGCAATCATTGAAACTGCCAACTAGGGTCAGTAAGGTTTATCACAGATACTCAGGAGAACTGAACAAACACAACATGAAGCCATGCCACTGTTAATGCGTGCGTACTCGCAGTGGGCAGCACAGTCAGCCAGAGCCAGAGCCCCATCCATGGTGGTCAGCATCGGGATACCCTGCTTGTTGCAGCACTGGATGTTGTGACAACACATGTGGACTATTGAGGGGGCAAAGCTGTCCAAAGCTCCATCTTGAAGACTTTGGACAGAGGAGGGACAAGGTGGAAGTGGGAGAAAGCCTGTAGTGAGAGAAGACAGGTTTTAGTCAACCATCTGAACAGTCCAGAGAGTTAAGACGTTCCCAGTCTGTGATAGTGGGAGGGGAGGCAGGAAAGGAGGGCAAGAGCCACTGGTTGGGAGTTCTGTGGCTGCTGGTTCAAAGACCAATAGTAATGGCAGTGTAGCGATGCAGAGACCTGTAATTCCAGCCCTCAGGAGGCTGAATTCCAGGCCAGATCTCAAGAAACAAGCAAACACAAAACAGTCCCCACCCCCTAACAAAAACCCAACCTAAAACAAACAAAAGCCTTGTGTAGAGCTAGAATACTTGGGTAGTAAGTAAGCATAGCGTTCAGCCCGTGTGTGCCTCAGTTTCCCTATCAATAAAATGAGGGTACATTTGTTTGATAGGTCGAGCTTAACAGAGTACCACAACATGGTTGACTTAAACAATAGAAGTTTGTTTTATTGAAATTCTGGAAGTTGAAAGCTAGAGCTCAAGCTGCTGTGGGATTTGCTTGTCTGAGAGGCCTTTGGCTTGTGGGTGGTCACTGTTTTCCCTCCCATGACCTCATGCTGTCCTTCTGCATGCCCACACCCAAATTTCTTTCCTTCCTTCCTTCCTTCCTTCCTTCCTTCCTTCCTTCCTTC
>NW_008340856.1:283385-368004 GCF_000622305.1 Nannospalax galili
CCCTGTAGCCCCAGATGGCCTGGAACTTGCTATGTAGACCAGGCTGGCCTCAAACTCACAGAGATCTGCCTGCCTGTGCCTCCCAAGTGCTGGGATTAAAGCTGTGAGCCACCACACCCAGTCTAAATATTTTCCACTCTTAAAGATGCAGAAGCAAATGAAGGTAGTTGTCACATCGATGTTCCAAAGCAAAGCCCTGCCTCCTCTGGAAGGTTCCAGAAAACAGTGGTTGGTCATCCACAAGCTGAAGAGGGGCCCTGGACAAGCTGATCCTACAGTAATCTGAGTTCTTCACAGTAATTTGAGTTCTCAGACTCCATCCCCTCGGAAGTCCTGCCATGTCGTCGGGTCGTCCCCCTACCCCCGAGCCCCAATCCCGCCGCCGCCCAGCGCCCAGTCATAGTACCCCTTCCCCCAGCAGGTGTCTCTCTTTTCAGCCACAGCTCTCAAAGAGCAGGATCCTGTGGAAGCTACAGGCACGTGATGAGGACATCTTAAATTCACTGCCCCTGTGGTCCTGTGGTCTTCCGGTGTGGTCCACCGGCTCGTTAGAAAAAGGCATTCTCCAGCCACCCTAGAACTGAGTCAGGATCTCTGTATGTTAATAAGGCGACCTCCGGTGACTGAGACCCGCAGAGCAAAGAAAGGCTTCAAGCCCAGGCCTTGCTGGAGGAATCAGTTCTGATGGCTACCACTTGGGAGCAGCATTGGACCAAAAGGCAACTCCCAGGCTGGTTGACAGCACCCCTCAATTTAGAAGCGTCCAGTATTATACTCCAAGCTCCCTTCAGCTCTCACCGCATTGCCAGAGCAACCATTGGGAACCCCAAACTCCATTATGTCTCAGGTCCAGAAATTTCCATCCGCTCCCAATAGCACCCAGGGCCCCTCATGTGCCAGGCATACCCTGGCAGCCGCATTCCTGCGGTCTGTATCTCTGTACTTTTCTTGGAGTCGGAATGATGTGGGTTTAAATTTCATCTCTGCCTTTAACCATCTGGGTGTGACTTGGGTAAGACCCATGTTTGGAGCCTCAGTTTCCTCATCTGTGTAATGAGGAGCTAGAGACCTTTTTTTTTTTTTTAACAGAGATTTTAGCCATTGGCAACCGCAACCAGGAGGTGCTGAAATGCTTTCTCCTGTGCACCGCCAGCTACCACCTCCAGTCAAGGAGCACAGCCTGCCTCCATGCAGGGAGAAAAGCTGCGGTCTGAACCCATCTTATCTTTGACATCCTGCCTTCCACCTGTGGGAGCATGCATCCCTGTGCCTGGGACTTTGTCTGGCTCCCTCAACCACTACAGAGCTAACGCCCTAACACTGCCAAAGGGGTCATAGAAGTGTCTGATTCATTGTGCGGATAGAAGGCCTGGGAGTGTCCTGCACAGCAGAGACCCTCCAGTTTTGCTGTTGGGGTCACCCAGCATTTACCTCAGTTACTCATCTGTTCACAAGGAGTGACCAGCTGAGGAATCTGGGGCAGTAGATAGGGTAATGGGACACATCAAGGGGCCTGGTTCCTATGGTGGCTCCTTCAAGCTGGTACCTGCCTAACCCCTAACAGTTAAAACCCTGGCATTGATGTCAGGCGTCTTCTCAATTGCTCACCACTTTTCCCCCCCAATTTTTTACTTGTCGAGAATTTTATGTGGGGTACTGTGCTTATATCATTTCCACCTGTCTCCCTGCCTCCAACTCGTCCCCCAACCCCTCTCAATTTGCTCAATTTGGTGACCTCTTCTTTGATTATTATTGTTACATATACATACACACATTTTCATATATATATATATATATATATATATATAAAATCTACTGATCCACTTAGTGGTGCTTGTGTATATATGTGCTTAGGGCTGACCCACTTTGGATTAGATAACCCATCAGGGATCTTGTCCCTAGAGAAAGCTGATTCTCCCTCCCTGGGCAGCCATCGATCGCCTGTAGCTCTCCATCTAGAAGTGGGACCTTGTGAAATTTCCCCATCCACATTAACATGTCGACTGATGCTGTCATTATAGGTCTTGCTTAGGCAACCATATTGTTGAGATTTCATGGGTGTAGCTTTCCTGTCATGTCTAGAAGACACCATCTAGGAGTAGAAATCCTGGTCCCCTGGCTCTTACATTCTTTCCACTTCCTCTTCCAAGATGTTCCCTGAGCCTCAGGTGTAGGGGCTGCATTGTAGGTGTATCAACTAGGGCTAGGCACTCCACAGTTGCTTTTTCTCTGCATTTTGACCAGTTGTAGAACTTTGTAATTGTCTCTGTTGCAAAAAGAAGCTTCTTTGATGAATGGTAAATACTACACTTGTCTGTGAATGGAAGGATATGTATTCAGACTATAGTAAGAAATTACATTGGTTTAGCTACGTGGCAGTAGCAGGTTCTCCTCTAGAGTCTATGACCTCTTTAGCCACAGGTATTTGGTTGTGTTTGTAGTGCCAGGAATCCCGCTTACTGAGTGGGTCTTAAGTCCGATTAGACAGCTGTTGATTACTCACAAGATAGAAGTACTGCTATTGCACCATTAGGGATAATTTTGTTGTGTCAGTTATTGGTGTGGTTCATAGGCTTTACAGCTGGGTAGGACCATTGATTGGTTTTCTCCTTGGCAGCTTGCACAGCACTTTCTGATACTATAAGAACTGGAACTCAGGAAAGAGGCTTCCAGGTCAGTTCCTGCTCAATTTCTCCAAGTGTCTGAAGTGTGTGATTTCTTCGACAATAGGGTTTTACCTTCAAGTTCTGGGAGGCAACCAAGGGCTGTGGCAACAGCTTGTATTGTTTTAGGAGGCTCTCGGACTACTCTTACCAACAACTTGAAGAGAGGTTTCCCTTCTCTGGCACTGGGATTTTTTGTTAAATACCTTTGGCTATATACTTGTACACAAAAACATAAATTTTAAAGAAAATTTATAAAATAATACATTATTGCTTTTTCAGACATTCTTAGTATTTTTTTATCTCTCCTTCCTCCCTGTCTTCCTGTATTGCCCTTCTTCCTCCCTCCCCAGCTAAAGTCTCCCTCATCTGTCCCATTTTCCTCTTGACAGCATCTGTGTCCTACTATTTTCCCCTCTCTAGAGCTCCTTCTTTCCCTCCTTTTTTCTCTAAATGGGAAGCTCACTGATATGGCTGGGCTGGATGGTTAACAAACTACAGAGATTTCCCCATCTCTGCTTTCCCACACTGGGAGTACAGGTGGATGCTAATGCGCCCAGCTTTTTTAAAAAAGAAGATTTATTTTTATTTTTAATTTTGTGTGTGTGTGTGTGCATGTGCGTGTGTGTGTGTGTGTGTGTGTGTGTGTGTGTGTGAATATATGCATGTGTGTTTAGGTGCCCATGGAGGCCAAAGGGTCCAGATTCCCCTGGGGTTAGAGTTACAGGTGGTTGTGAGCTGCCCTAACTGGGTGCTGGGACTCTTAACTCAGGTCTTCAGGATGAGCAGTTTGCACTAACCATAGAACCATCTTTCCAGCCCTGCACCTGGCTTTTTATGTGGGCACTGGGATCCAAACTCAGGTCTTTTTGCACTCTAATGGTTGAGCTATCTCCAAGTCCTAATCTTAATTTTTAAGTCAGAAACCTTGCCCTTCTCTGTTTTTTTCCAGACAGGGGCTCAGTATGTAGCCCAGGCTGGCTTCATGTTTGCCATTGTCCTGCCTCAGCCTCTCTAGGCATGGGCCAGCATACCTGGCTTGTGTGGTCATTTTGCACAGAGCTTTACAGATCATGTAGCAGGCCTTCACTACAATGTTCTTGTTCAAGGAGAAGGTCATGTTTAGTTCTGAGGCACTCAGGGGCAGACAGCATGATGGAAGTACTTAGTAACAAGTTGGAGGTGTTTGGGAGCTCCTTACATCAGATGTCTTTGTTAAACTCGCCCAGAAACATCCTAATTTGACAAGTAGATAATTGAAGAGCTAGGCAACCAGAAAGCAGACAACAGGCAACTGAGCAGCCAGACAGGGAGAGAGCACTGTCTGAGGGGCATGTGCTGGCTTGGGGCTTCTGCCTTCATTCCCTCCTTTCTTAGGCCTAAGCTAATCAGCCACCCAGAGTTCATCAAAGCTGCACCTAGGACTTGAGCAACCATGAAGAGGGGCTTCCAGATGGGGCCTGCTCAGAGCAGGCTGGGTCTGCCACAGCCCTCGAAGTCCAGAAGACAGGGAAGAGAGAGATACATTGCTTGAGCGCTAAAGAAGCCATTCCTGAATCCAAATCTTATTCAGTTACATAAACCAATGAATTATCTTTGCAGAAGCTAGCTTATTGTGTATGTATTCACTGGCTCAGGGAAAGCCCTGCATAGGAGGAAAACAGCTGAACTCTTTCTTCTGGCTGCTGTTGGGGGTGGGAGGCCTTTTCTACCTTGTGAAAGTCTGCTTGAAACATTACCCATTTGTGATACAGGATTTAAATATGAGTTTCTTTTAAATGAGTTGGGTCAATGGCTGTGTCTTTTCAGCTCTTAGGGCTATGGACAGATAGCTGTAGTGAGACCTTTCCATCCTGCTCTGCCAACAAACAGGGCTGAATGTTTGCACCGTTCCCTGGGAGCCCCTGGTGGGGTGTAGGTCAGGGACACAGCTCCCTCCAAGCTGGCACTCAGTGTCTAAGGACTTGCTCCTAGAAGCAGAGCTGGGCTCCACTGCCAGCCCTTCTTTCCCCATTCCCAGTCAAAGAACAACATCTAGGCTCTGTTCTGTCTTTCTTCTCTCAGCTTTTCTCCAGACTCCTGCCCCAAAGCAGGGTCCAGCAGGAACATAACATTTGATCTTATCAGGAAATCCTGTCTGCAGCCCTAACTTGGTCTGTTATCAGGGACAACCACCTGTCTGGAGGGTTCAGCACTGTGGTTTTCTGTGTGACTCCAGGTCACAGTGCTAGCATCTGTGGGGATTGGTGAGAAATGTTCACTCTGCCTGCCCAGACACACTCAGCCAGCAGCTGTGGGAGCAACCCAGCAAGGCATGTTTTAAAGGGGCTTTTGGTCCCCACTTCAATGCACAGCCGTGGCCTGGATCTGGTGCTGCTGAAAAGGCACTGCAGGGGACTGGAGAGATGGCTCAGCGGTTAAGAACACTGACTGTTCTTGCAGAAGATCCAGGTTTGAATCTCAGCCCTCACATGGCAGCTAACAACTGTCTGTGACTCCAGTTCCAGGGGATCTGACAGCCTCTTTTGTCCTTCGTGGGCATTGCACAACATGGGTGCACTTACCTACATGCAGGCATAACACTCATACACATAAAATAAAAATAATAAATTGAAAAAAAAAAAAAAAGCACCGTGAGGATGACCTGGTGCCTACCTGTGTTCTGTACCTGGACTGCAGGTATGTCCCAGCCAGCTCAGTTGCAGAGGTGAGCACTGTTGGCTCTGTTTCTTGCTCTCCCTTCTCTCCACACCCAGAGATACCCATCTGGCCCCTTGGACCCTAGCCAATGATTGATGGACATGGGTATGTAAGGCTGGTTCCTGATCTCCAGGTGGGACACTGGCATGATTTACTTTGTATAAGTGAGGCCCTCCCTGAGTTAGGTCATATTAGACTTCAGTTGCTCCAATGTTCTGCTACTCTCAGATGCCTAGAGCTACTGTTGGTACAACAGGTATGAATTACTGCACAACACCCTGGTGTTAAAAACAAACGTCACTTGGCTTAGCTTTGCAAAATTAAAATAACCCTAGTTGCTGGGCTCTCTCTGCCAGGCTGGCAGCTGTCTGCTTGGTTCCACTCCTCCTCCGCTGCTTGGGAGCCCTGGGTCAGAGGGCCTGGTAGCCACTGAGAGTGGCTAATTTTCCTCTTGACTTGAAAGAATCAGGGGCTCTACCTTTGGTCCAGACCTCAGGGCAATGCATTTCACAAGAAGCTGCTGTCTTACCTTCTCCTGACAGTGAACCAAAGTAAATTCTACCCGAGGCAAGCTTAGGAGCCAGTGAGTTTGCTGGGCTTACTTACAGGAACATGGGTGAAGGGTTATATATAGGAGGGTGGGGAGGGGAATACTTAGAGAAGTGTGGTTGAGGGGTTACTAACAGAGAGGAGTTGCTTATAGGAGTGTGGGTGTGGGACTACTTACAGCAATGAGGATGAGGACCATGGGTAAGGGGTTACAAGACCATGGATGAGGGGTTACTTAAAGGTCCTTGAGTGAGGAGCCCCCTACAGGAACATGGTGAAAGATTACTTACAGGAGTGTGGGTGAGGGGTTACAGGAGCCTGGGTGAGGAAGTTGCTTACAGGAGTATGGGTTGAAGGGCTTATGTACAGGAGCTTCGGAGAGGGGTTACTCACAGGAGCCTGATGAGGGCCATGAGGGCCAAGTTGGCCTCAAACTGTGGATCCTTCTGTCTCTTGGTCTCACAACTGCCCAAATAAACTATAAACACACACATGCCAGTACCTCCAATACCCGATATACATAGACAGACTTGCCACCTGCCCACCCCATATACACCCAGAAATTAATTGAGGGAAAGTAATTGGTTTCTTCCTCCTTTTACCAGAATTGTGGGTGATTTCAAAATAGCTCCATCACTGAAAGTTCTCTCCACAGCCTGGAAGAGAACTTCCCCACAGCATCACAGATGGAGTCCTCAACAACTTTCCACCCTGTAGATGTTCTGACAGATGTTTTCAACCTGCAGTCAGCAGGCTACATGTGACCAAGGATAGCTATGAATTTGGCCTAACATAAACTCAAAAGTTTATTTAAAACGTTGTGAGCTGTTTTTCTGATTTTCCTTTTGATGACATGGTTCTTGAACATGAACTTTGTAGATGACAAGTTCGTGTCCCAATGCCAAAAAGTTGGATGCGCCTCTGAGTCTGGTATGTATTGAGACCCCATGTATCCAGGGCAGAATTACATACAGCTGTGTAGGGGCAAAGGAGGGAGTGGTTGGAATGTCAGGGGAGGGCCATTGGACTCCCTCTCCCCTTCTATGAGGGAACATCAACAGGCCAAACCTTTTATTTCCTTTGATTGATTGATTGATTGATTGATTGATTGATTGATTGCTTTTATGTGTGCGAGTGTTTTGATGGTGTGTATGTTGTCTACCATGTCCATGCAATGCCTGCAGAGGCCAGAAAAGGACATTGGGTCCCTTGGGCCTGGAGTCACAGGTGGTTGTTAGCTGCCATGTGGGCTGGTTCTGGGAACCAAACCTAAGTCCTCTGTAGGAGCAGCTAGTGCTCTTAAAGGCCGAGCCATCTCTCCAGCTCCAAGACCTAATGTTTTTGAGGGTTTCTTGTGTTGAGGGTTAGCATAGTTTCTCTGATTAAGATGGTAATGGCTACTATGCTTGCAGGACAGCGTTCCACAACAGAGACCTAGGAAAAAGAAATGCTAACTCTAACTCTCTTCCCCTTACTGCAGTTTTGGAGAGAAGGGAAAATGTTTGTTTTTTTTTTTAATAGAAAAGAGAGAGAGGGAGGGAGGGAAGGAGAGAGAGAGAGAGAGAGAGAGAGAGAGAATGATGGAAGGAGAGAGGAAGAAAGAAAAGAAGGAAGGAAACAATTATTTTCCCCCAATTTCTCGGTGCATGTTTTTGGGGGGTGAGTAACAATTTGTCTGTGTATGTTGGGTGTCAGATGTACTGGCATATGTATGTTTATAGGTGTGTTTTATTTGGAAACTTGTGAGGCCCAGGTAGGAGGACCCAGAGTTTGAGACCAGCTGGACCCTCAAAAACCAAGACCCTGTCTCACCTACCCCCTATTTTTTTTTTTTGAGACAGTGCCTCAAAAGGCCTGGAACTCACTATGTAGACCAGGCTGGCTTTGATTTCACAGAGATCTGTCTACTTCTGCCTCTTGACAGCTGGGATTAAAGGTGTGCGCCACCATGCTCGACTACCCCCACATCAATTTTTAACAACAAAAACAATCTAACTATATTTTCACATGTAGAGAAATATGTGCTTGATGTATGTATACGTGTGTGTTCACATGTATATATAGGTATGTTGCATGAAGATTATGTAGACATACTTTGTATGTGTGAGCCAGGATACAACAAAGGCACGTGCCTGCTGTGTAGTCATCATGTCTCTTTAGTCTTTTAATCAGGGACCTGCTCACAATGTGCTCTTAACTGTTTGAAGCACCTAGGCTGTTTCTTCTGGAATGTCCTACAATCTGGGTTCCCTCTCTTCTCTGAATTTTCTGTAACTTGGAAATGGCCTTCAAAGGTTTGATTACATTCAAGCCTTAGACATTATTATGCATTGATTAGGTTGAGCATTTTTGGCACAAATCTTTCATAGAAGTTCATAGCATTAGGTTGTTTGCTGAAGCCCTTGATTTCTCAGGCAGGAGACATGTCTCCACTTAGAATTAATATATGGGATTTTATTTGTCAAAATATATTTACTTTTATTTTACAAGTATGAGTGTTTTGCCTGCATACATGTAAATGCCCCCATGTCATGCAGTGCCCACAGAGGCCAGAAGAGGACGTTGAATCCCATGAAACTGTATTTAACTGCCATATAGTTGGTAGGAACTGAACCCCAGTCCTCTGCAAGAGCAGCCACTGCTCTTAACCACGGAGCCATCTCTGCAGCCCTTAATAAATGGGATTTTATTCTGGCATCTAGTAAATACCGTATTCACACCAACCTTATGCCTAATGTTTTTTGCTTTTTTATGTGGTCTTGTCTTGAATCGACGATCACATTGTGGATTAAAGAAATGAAAACCACCCCCAATATCACTGATCACTGTGTTCTACAGACTATGTATTATTCCATCTATTACAAGAAGTTACAATCACTGTTCTTTTAAAAAATTTTATTTTATGTGTATGGGGGTTTTGATTGCATGTATGTAAGTGCACTTGTGCATACCTCTTAAACCACTGAGCCATCTCTCCAGCCCACAATCAATCATTGTTCTTTATGTGTGTGTATGGGGGGTGTGTCTAGGCCCTTTCTTTGGGCAGTGTTAGGAAATACTTTTTTAAATAATTTATGAGTTGGGGCTGGAGAGATGGCTCAATAATTAAGAGCACTGGTTGCTCTTGTAGAGGACCTGGGTTCAGTTCCCAGCACCCACATGGCAGCTAACAAGCCTATGTATCTCCAGTTCCAGGGGATCTGATGCCCTTGGCATTGCACATATGTGGTACACTAACACGCAGACAAAACACATTGATACACATGAATTAAAAATAAATAAATAAATAAGGGTTTGGAGAGATGGCTCAGTGCTTAAAAGCACTGACTGCTCTTGCAGAGGACCTGAGTTTGATTCCCAGCACCCACATGGTGGCTAGCAACCATCTGTAACTCCAGTTCTAGGGGATCCAATATCCTCTTCTGACCTCTGCAGTCATTGTATGACATGGGTGCATTTACACACATGCAGGCAATACACTCATACACATAAAATAAAATAGTAAATATTTTTTAAAAACTTTAAAAATAGATGAAAAAAGTTAAATGTATGAGGTCAGTAATGGAAGTAAAGCATGGATATGTTCAAGAGACATCTGCACTCCCATGTTTACTGCAGACTATTCACAACAGCCAAGTGTGGAGTCAACCTAAGCATCTGTCAATGGCTGCGTGGATAAAGAAGATGTGCTGTATTAGCTGGGGACGTGGCTCAGTGATAGACTGGCTAGTATGCCCACCGCCTTGGGTTTGATTCCCAGAACCTCACATACACACAGAAGTTGAAAAAAAGAGAACTTGGAGTCCAGTGAGATTGTTTAACATGTAAAGGTGCTTGTCATACAAGCCTGTTGAAGAGAACTGACTCTATAAAGTTTAGGCTGGCATCCACATGCAGCTGTGGCACGCCCTTCCATCCCACCCCTATCAATAAAAATTCTGTAAAAATGAAAATGTTGGTGGGGCTGAAGAGATGGCCCAGCAGTTAAGAGGACTGACTGCTCCTGTGGAGGACCTGGGTTCAAATCTCAGCACCCACATTGTGGCTAATAACTGTCTATAACTCCATTTCTAGGGGATCTGACACCCTCTTCTGACCTCCATGGCCTTTGCACAACACAGGTGCACTCACACGCATGTAGGCAATACACTCATACACATAAAATAAAAATAATAAATAAAATATTTATTTTGGTCTTTTTGAGATAGGGTCTCCCTATAGCCCCAACTGACTTGGAATCTCTATGGAGACCAGCCTGGCCTTGAACTCACAGAGATCCACCTGTCTCTGTCTCGCAAGTGCTAGGATTAAGTGCGCCACCATGCCTGGCTGCCCTAAATTTATACCTATATAATTGGTAAAAACTATTAAGTGTAATATCAAGTGTTAATCTAATTGCAAGTAATACTTTAATACATCATTTGTAACAGTTGTTGGATCCCCTGGAACTGGAGTTACGGACAGTTGTTAGCTGCCATGTGGGTGCTGGGACTTGAACCTAGGTCCCTAATGCTCTTAACCACTGAGCCATCTCTCCAGACCTCTAAACTCACTCTTATGTGGAATTGCAACAGGGAGAGAGGATGAGGAGAGACTGGTCAGGGGTTACAAAGCTATAGTTGGAAAGGAGGAGACATTTTGGTGTTCTCTTGAAGAGTGAGGTATCTACAGATAAGAATATTGCACTAAATGTTTCAAAATAGCTACAAGAGAGAATATTGAATGTTCTTGGAACAAAGAAATGATGACTGTCTAGGAGATAGAAATGCTAACTGCTATAATTTGACTATTACACAGTGTATATATGCATGATATAGTGTATGTCATAAATGTATACAACTAATTATGTATTAATAAAAACAAGAAGAAAATATATGAGCACATACTGCTGTTTCTTATTCAGACTTTATAATTAAAAAAAACTTCCTAGATTGAAAAAATTTAGTCCCATTTTTCTTAAATGTAAGAGGAACACTTGTTATCAGTATAGGGACAGAAAAGGGGATGGTCTCTTTCCTGCCCACGATAAAGGGTTATGGTCAAGACCCCTAAAACAAAAGACATGTTAACATGGAAACCAGAGTCATTTATTTGATTGTAGTTTTAGTGGTACCGATTGCTGCCCCAACAACCCAGGGTGAACGTCCATTACTTTATGCTTTTGTTCCATGAAACAGAAACAGCTGCGGGTGACACAAAGGATCTGTTGGAACTGAAACAGGCCGAGTGAGGAGCCAGCCCAACCTGCTTGCCTGCTCAGTCTTCTCTGCTCTCAGTGCTAGCATTTCTTCCGCCCATCTCTGGGGAAGGACTCTTTTGGGCTGCGGGTCTTATTTTCTTTGCAGCCTACAATTACACAGAAAGGTGGGGGAGGTTAGAGTTATTATGCTTTATGGATGATTTTGAGGAAAGGGATTCTGGTTTCTATGACCTGCTTTACGGAAGAGGAATCTACTTTGGTTGTGAACCTGAGCGTTTTCTGGTTGTGCCATCTCTCCAACCCAGAGAAATCTAGATTGTTCGGCTTCTCTTGGGGGGGGGGAAGGGGAGGGGCAGGGGGGAGGGCTGGGGCAGGAGAAGGGAGTGTATTAGTTATGTTCATGTTTCTATGCCCAAAACATCTGACAGAAATGATTTAAAGAAAGAAGTGTTCACTTTGGGTCTCAATTTCAGAGTTTCAGTCTTGATCCATCAGGTTAGGGCGTGTGTGGCAGGAGCCACAGCAGCCGTTCACTTGGAATGGCAGACCAGGAAGCAAACAGCCAGGCTTAATGAGGTACAACCTTCAAAGGCCTGCCCCTAGTGACCTGCCTCTACCAACAGGCCTTACTTTTTTTTTTTTTTTTTTTTTTTTCTTTTTGAGACAGGGTCTCCCTGTAGCCCGGGCTGTCCTGGAACTCACTATGTAGACCAGGCTGGCCTTGAACTCACGGATATCCACCTGCCTCTGCCTTCCAAGTGCTGGGTCTACAGGCATGCACCACCACACCCATCTAGGCCTTACCTTTTAAAGGCTCCACAGCCTAAAATACTACCACAAGATGGTGACTCTGCTTTCAAACCATGAGCCTACCGGGGACATTTTAGTTTTAAATGGTAACAGAAAGAAACTTTGTCTCTTAGGCCTTTACTTTGGAGTATAGGTTTCTAAGACCCAAGAACAACACATTGTATATCCCAAAGTGTGTGTTTATGAATATACATGTACACCCCCCACTATCTTAGCAATAAGTCTTAATTATGATTAAAATGTCTCTGCATGGGGCTGGTAAGATGACTCAGTAGGTTAAAGAGTTTTCTGTGTAAGCCTGATGATCTGGGTTTGATTCCTGGGACCTATAAGGTAGAAAGAGAGAACTTACAAGTAATCCTCTGACTTCCACATGTTCTGTGGTACTCATGCACTCACAGACACAGACAGATAGACAGACAGACACACAAATAAATGAATGTAATAAAATTTTTAAATAAAAATATTTTTATATATCCCACTATATATAAAATGAGAATATTATGAAAATGGCAGGGTATTTCACTATGTTTAAAACTAATTGGATTTTCTTCTAAGTGGTTGTTACTGATCAGATATGTAGTCAGACACATTTGTTTACTTTTAGGGTTTGATATTTTTATTTTATTTTAGTTTTTGAACATATAAAATATTTGCAAGGGCCAGTGAAATGGCTCCACAGTTAAAGGTTGCCAAGCCTGATGACCAATTTGAGTCTGATCTCCAGGATCCACATGGCAAGGAGAGACCCAACTCCTGAAAGCTGTCCTCTGACCTTCAAACACTGTGGCACCTGCACAGCCCCGATAACTAAACAAAATGAATTAAGCATTTTTTTCAAGGCTTAAGAGTTAGTGTGTTATTTACACAGCAAAATCTGACTTGATTCCTCCTCCTTCCACTGTAGTTCTTGCTTCCCCATCAGTCTCTCTCTGATTTTCTGTCTTTTCCCCTATCTCTGTCTGTCTGTGTCTCTGTCTCTCTCTTCCTGTCCCCCACCCCTTTCTTTAGCAGCATAGACCCAGGGTCTTGTTCTTGCTAGGCAGGTGCCATATCACTGAATGACCTCTCCAGCCCAATTGTTTATTTGATCTTCTGGTGTTTAATTTATGCAAGAATAACACAAAGGATCTCCATATATGTTTCTATGTTTTTCTTGCAAACTTTGTAGTTTTATACAATAGGAGATTACATCATACAAGCTATTTACACTTTGTGTTTTTATACATACTATTTGCCTTTTCACTTACATCCTGGAAGCTGTTCCACGCTGTCTACTGTCCTCATTCTTTTGTACAGCTGTGTAGATAGCCTGGGGCTTGTCCAACCAGTACTGTAGGCAGACACGTGGGTATTTCCAATCATTTTCTAATAATTCCACAGTAAAATACTCTGCCATTTTATAATTGTGGAGGTGTATATTTTAGGGTAGATTCCAAGAATTGGGGTTGCTGGTCGAAGTAAATGTGCCTTGATGGGATAGGTCTTTCTAAACCTGTGCCTGATCCTGTGTTTGACTGCCTGTGGATAGGATGATTCCTCAGACATTTACCCCACCTATTCTGACCTTGGCTCCAAGCAGTGTACTCTACTGAGCCAGTAGGCACAACAAAGACCGTTTCCTTCCATGAGGTGTTTCTTTAAATTGTTTCACCTGTCTAGACTGTCCAGAGATTCAAGGTCTATTGCAAACCCCACTTTCTCTATGAAGCCTTTCCTGAAATGATCAAGTATTATCCTGTTTTGCTATTTAGGTTTTAATTCAGCATTTCCTGGGTAGAGCAGCTCAAAGACCAAGACTCAGTCCTGTTGTCCAGGAACCCACAGTGTGGTGGGTGCTTTAGAAGACATCAGGATTTGGTGCCGGTAGAGAGCACATGGGTGCCTTCTGGAGGTAGGGGAGGTCAGAGAACATATTTCAGAGAGGCAGGTGATAATTTGAACTGAGAATGGAAGGGTGCACAGGAGGTGCAGAGCCAAGGGTTGTGAATGGTGTCTCAGGATCTAATTTCCTTCCTTCTTTCCCTCCCTCCCTTCCTTCTTCCATCCTTCCCTTCCTCCCTCTTGTCCTTCTTTTCTTTCTCTTTGTGAATGTAGATATGTATGACATGCATACATATGTACATGCACATGTGTGGGTCACACACATGTGCATTGTATACATGTGGGGGGTGCATATGCATGTGTGTGGATGCCAGGGGGTTGATGGGTGTCTTCCTTGAGCTCTTTCTGCCTTATATATTGAGGCAGGGTCTCTCAGTCTCTCATTTGAACCGGAGTGCACTAATTCTGCTAGTCTAGCTCTGGGGGATCCCCTGTCTCCATTCCTGAATGCTGGGATTTCAGGCATGCCACCATGCATGCATGGCATTTATGTGAGTGCTGGGGATCCAAACTCTGGTCCTTATGCTTTTAGGGCAAGTGTTTTACTGACTGAGTTGTCTCTCCAGCCCAGGATCTAATTTTTATATTGGAAAAATTTCTCTTCTCACATGCTTAAGAGTGTTATTTGAATGAAGTACTGAGTGGAAAACAGGTTACAGAAGGACCAAATGGAAAATGAACTACAGGACTACAGTGGAGGGAGACCATATGGGAATACTGTGGTCATCCAGACGGTAACTGCTGCCTGAACCATGTGGATGAATAGGATGGTTCTTAGGGAGGTACAGTTGGCTGGGTTTGGCTACTGAGCAGACATGACTTAAGCAACAGGATTGAGATTGCTGTCTTTGTTGCATCAGGAAATCAAAACAAAACAGATCAGGTTTTGTGAGTGGGTGGGGAAATTGTTTCTTTTTACTCATGTTTTGTTTGAAGTGCTTGGGGTTCATCCAAGTGGAGACATCTGACAGTTGGGAGTGTATATGAAAGGTCAGGGCCCTCATTTAGACTGAAGACAGAAGATTCCTGGGTGATTAGCACATGGGTGGCAAATAGAGCTACTCCTAGAAGCACATGCAGCTGGAGAGACACGCTGAGCTCAAACTCTGAACTACTGCGTGGATGGAGTCTAGAGAAGTGAGAGGAAAGCCAGGAGCGTCTGCCAAAGAAACCACGTACACTTCTAAGAAAGGAGGAAATGGCCAGTGAGTCAAATGATTCCCAGGAGGGTAAGTCAAAGGCGGATGTACAAAGGTCCAGGATCCTTAAGAACAGTTTCAGGGCTGAGGATGAAAGTGATGGTAGAGCCTTGCCTAGAATGCATGGGGCCCTGGTTCTATTCCCAGCACTACAATGAATGAATGAATGAGTGAATGAATTAATTAAAATAATCAAGTTTAGTGGTATACTGTAATCCCAGGAGGTGAGGGTAGGAGGATTATGAGCTTGAGGCCAGCTTGGCCTACATAGCAGGACTCTGTCTCAAACTTAAAAATAAAAGCAATTTTCAGGGACTGGAGAGGTTCAGCAGCTAAGAGGATGGGTTGCTCTCGCAGAGGACTGGGTTCAGTTCTCAGTACTCACATGGTGGCTAACAACCATCCATAACTCCAGTTTCAGTGATTTCAATGCCCTCTTCTGACCTCGGAGGGCATTGTATACATGTGGTGCACTTATATACATATAGGCAAAAAACTCATATATGTAAAATAAAAATAAATAAAATTAGAACAACCACAGCAAAATAGTTTCAGTGAAATGATGAAGTAAAAGCAAGAGTCCAAGGGCCTGAGTATGAACACAGCACAAGGCAGGAAGATGAGCGTCTACATCTAGTTTTCTCTGTAAGCATGGGGAAGAGTTGAAAATGCATGAGGGCTGGATGCACAGGGGAAGGGAGAGCCCTTTGAAAGAGGCTATCGTTTTCCATTGGCCCTCAGTCTGCAGACAGGGAAAAGGAGAGCTCTGATGGATGTGGAGAGGAGAAGGAATGTGGCAACAGCCAAATAAACACACCATCCAGGGAAGCCCGCCAAGACTGGGCCCAGAATATCTGGACCGGAATCCATCTTCCTTCTGCAGCAGGAAGTAGAGTTGGGAGCCGAGTTAGTTAACTGTGGAATTTCCGATCTTGGAGGATGTTGGTGGCAAAGCTTTTTTTTTTTTTAAATTTATTTTTCATTCATGAAAAAAGAGTTGGAATTAAGTGATCTCCTTCAAACATTCCCTCCCACAGAGAAAACCTTAATTTAGCCTTGTTTGCAGTTAGGAAATATCCCTGAGGCCTGAAGGCTCCTGCTAGGCTGTTTGTCACCCTCTCACAGGGCAGGATGTTAAAATCAGGTTCTTTGTGTCTTGTTCCAGCTGAGGATCTAAGGGACTAGGTGACCCTACTCAAATTCAGTGCCAAGAGGAAGTCCTCTTGGAACATTGAGGTGGGATGCTCTGGGAACTTTTGATAGCTCCACCTTCTGGCCCATAAAATTGGTTGGTGAGACCAAGAGAGAAAGTTGAAAATTAGACACGATGTCTTCTGACGTAGCTATGTTATAAATATATCTTTGGATGAGATAGAAGTGTGCTTCTCTCTCATTTAGGATCATTTTACCCTAAAGGTACTTTCACAGTACATTTATTAAAACCCCATTCTCCTTCCCCAAGGGAGATGACCCTAAAGTCTAATCAATTAATGATTCCAACTCAAAGTCCAGGACTTATGGAAAATGTGTGACTCTGTCCATGAGGGCTGGTTAAACCTCTTTGTGTACAATGGCCTATGGCATAAAAGATAAGTTATCTGGCCCACACCACACCTGGGGCTGTGTAATGAAAACCTTTCATCTGATGAATAGGAGTTAGGAAAGCTGCACATGGTCCGTGGTCCATAGCTATTGTCAAGTCCCCTTGGGTGGACATGGGTGACAGGAGTCCACCTCTGAGAGTGGAGGGAGTTTCTTGGCCAGCCTGCTTCGTCCTGCTCATTTCTTTTTTGACCTTGGCTTTCCCAATGAATTCTTGACTTAAAGCGGGTTTTGAAGCGTGTGTCCTTCTTAGATCCTGCAGTTTTCACAGCTGGCACAGGTCTTGGCAACCAGGGTTGTGGACCAGGTTTGGAGTTTCTTTAGTAATCTAGCCCCTTCAAACCCTTGGAAGTCTAAAGGTGGTTTTGTTCATATACAATTTGATACTTAAGTAACTTCAACCAAAGGATATCTTCCCTTTTAAAAACATTTGAAGACTTTTAATCTTCATTCATTGCCCTCTATACCTTGACAACCTATTTTGTTGAGCTTAATGATAATTTCATTGAGGACAAATGAAATGATTGTGACAGCAAGCACTGTCTTCTGACCTTTGCTGCTCAGGTGTCCACTGTGTCAAGGTCTCCAAACCTCTCCTGAAGTCTTGAGAAGATCTTGGTGTCCCAGTCTCATCTCTTAGGATATCTTTTCAAAATCACTACTTATAGAGGACCAGGCGTCTTGGAGGATGGTCAAAGTAGTGGACTGTTAGAAAGACTGGTAGATCTTATCTGTGATGGTTAATCTTCACCGTCAACTTAACTGGATTTAGAATGCAGGGCTGGCAAGATAGCTCAGCAGGTAAAAGTCCTTGCTGCACAAGCATAACAATTTAAGTTCAATCCTTGGAACCCTTTGAGGAAACATACCTGGTTGTGCCTGGAAGAGTGGTTTTTAGAGAGGTTTAATTGAGGAGGGACGGTCTGCCTTGGATGTGAGTAGCACTACCCAATAGACCAGGATTTTGGATTTATTATAAAGGAAAAAGGGCCAGGGCATATAGCTGAGTTGGTACAGGATTTGCTGAGCTTGCATGAAGCAGCCCTGGATCAGTCTCCACAGTGGCATAAACTGGGTGTGACAATGTGTGCCTGTAATCACAGCACTCAGGAGGTAGAGACAGGAGGATAAGAATCAAGATCATCCTCAGCTAACATACTGAGCTCTAGGCCAGCCTGAGCTACACAAGAACAAGTTTCCAAAAAATTTTTTTAGCTAGGCATAGTGGCACAAGCCTTTAATCCCAGCACTTGGGAGGCAGAGGCAAGTGGATCTCTGTGAGAGAGGCCAGTCTGGTGTACATAGCAAGTTCCAGGCCAGCTGGGGCTACAGAGAGACTCTATCACAAATGAATGAACAAACCAACCAACCAACCAACCAATGTTTTAAGGTAAAAAGGCAGAATGTAGATGAGTACTAGAATTCATGTCTCTTGGTGTCCTCACTGTGCAAAGTGACCAGCCTCCTCAGGTTCCCCAGCCACTCCTTCTTACCACAGTGCTGAGTCTCCTTAAGCTGCTTTTGTCAACTGTTTTAACAGTAGGAAAAGTATCTTGCATGCCATCTTTACCATTTCCTTCCATTTCTGTACAATAGACGTTTTGCTGGTGCTTCACTGTCCAGCTGTGACTTTACTTCCCTGGCTGTCCTCCAGCTGGTTGTCACCATGTGTCCAGGTCACTGGGATGTGAATGGAAGTGATGCGTGCAGGTCCTGCTTGTACCTTTAAAAGGAAGTTTACCAGTATTCATTCTAATTCAGTCTTCATTTCTGCAACGATTTTTTAAAAAATCTTATTTTAGGACTAAAGAGATGGCTTAGTGGTTAAGAGCACTTGTTGCTCTTCCACAGAGGATCTGAGCTCAATTCCCAGCACTCACTTTGGGCAGCTCACAAGGGCCTGTAACTCCAGCTTCAGGGGCTCCAACACCCTCTTCTGGTCTCTGCAGGCACCTGCTACATGGCGTGCGTGCGCACACACACACACACACACACACACGCGCACACACACACACACACACACACACAAATAGGTTAAGAGCACTGGCTACTCTTACTGAAGTCCTGGGTTCAGTTCCCAGCAGCCATGTGGCAACTAACAACCATCCATAACTCCAGTTCCAGGGGATCCAACATCCTCTCCAGGCCTCCGAGGACACTACATACACAGGCAGACTTAAGTATGTGTAGGGAAAACACTCATAAAATAAAATATATAAATTAATTTTGGGTTACAGAGATGGCTCCATGGTTAAGAGCACTTGCTGCTCTTGCGGAGGATCTGGGTTTGTTTCCCAGCACCCACATGGCAGCTAACAACCATCTGTAACTCCAGTTCCAGGATATCCAACATCCTCTTCTGGCCTCCGCAGGCATTGCATGCACAGATGTGCTAATATACATGCAGGCAAAACACTCATAAAATAAAAAATAAATACATAAATAATTAAATACCCCAAATCTTTGGACAGTTGGTGAGAATTCGCCAAAACGAAGTTCAATTCCTTTGAGACTTTTGACCAAAGCAAGCACTGGAAAAGACATTTCAATATACCTTCTCACATTCGGAGGAAGATTATGTCCTCCCCTCTTTCCAAAGAGCTGAGACAGAAGCACAATGTTGAATAGGATAATGAAGTTCCTGTTGTATGAGGGCACTACAAAAGTCAACTGATCAGCAAAGTGGTCCAGGTTTACAGGAAGAAGTGTGTCATCTACGTTGAGCAGGTGCAGCGGAAAAAGGCTAATGGTACAGCTGTTTATGTGGGCATTCACCCCAGCAAGGTGCTGATCACCAGCCTAAAGCTGGACAAGGACTGCAAAAAGACCGTGGAACGGAAAGCCAAATCTGGCCACGTAGGAAAGGAAAAGGGAAAATACAAAGAAGAGAACGTGAGAAGATGCAGGGTTGGGTCTTAGATACGACTGTCATTAAAAACTGCCGAAATGAGGGGCTGGAGAGATGGCTCAGCGGTTAAGAACACTGGTTGTTCTTGGCAGAAGACCTGGGTTCAAATCCCAGCACCCACATGGCAGCTAGCAACTGTCTGTAACTCCAGTCCCAGGAGATCTGACAGCCTCTTCTGACTTCCGCAGGCATTGTACTACATGGGTGAACTTACCTACATACAGGCAATACACGCATACGCATAAAGTAAAAATAATAAATACAATTTTTAAAAAGTTAAAAAAAACTTGCCTAAATGAAAAACAACCAAATCTTCATTTTAAAAAATCTTGTTTCACATTCTTTTGGAATGTTGCCACTTTAATTCTGTTTTCCTATTCTGGTTTATATTATCATTCAGATCTTACATAAATTTCCAATCTTTTTTAGCTCATTTGACATACTGGGTAGTATTGGTTTGTTTAGTTTTTGTTGTTGTTGTTGTTGCTGTTTTTGAAACAGGGTCTTCTTGCAGCCCCAGGTGGCCTAGCACTCCCTATGTAGAGCAGGCTGATCTCGATGTCACAGAGATCTGCCTGCCTCTGCCCTGAGTGCTGGGACTACAGGCGATTGCCACTATGCCCAGTGATACAGTGGGTTATATTTAAAAGTCTGCTTTGGCAGGACTTGACCTGTGTGTACCACCATAGGATGCTGTTTGGCTCCTTACTCTTTTTTTCTTTTAAAAATAAATATTAAACTAAAATGCATTTTATTTTTAAGTTCATTACAGAAAGTGGGTTTTTTTTTTTTTTTTTTTTTTTTTTTTGAGACAGGGTCTCCCACAGCTGGCCTGGATTCACTATGGAGGTCAGGCTGGCCTCTAACTCACAAAGATCTACCTACCTCTGTCTCCGGAGGCATGTGCTGCCATGCCAGGCAAGTGTTTTATTTTGTTTTATTATTTTTTTTAATAATAAAAAAGGGCAGGGTGCAGTGGCACTCCTTTAATCCTACCACCCAGGAGGCAGAGGCAGGCAGATCTCTGTGAGTTCCAGGCCAGTCCAGGGCTACATAGTGAGATCCTTTTGTGAAAGTCTACTTTTATTCTTATAAAAACATTCTCTAACATACTCTGGAGGTTGAACCAAATATAAGCAAACATTCTATATTACCACCAGCTTGTTAACATGTGAAACAAAATTAAAATATTTGTTATATATATTATTTTCATTAGTATATATTCATTGTATATGGTATTTAGTTCCATGAGGACAGTTTTCTATAAATATAATATATTTTGCATGTACTCTCTGTATTCTCCAACCTTCCTCTTTCTCACCCACCCCTCCCATTGGTCTTCTTTGTTTCCCTAGAGAGTTTTGCTTCTCCTTTCATGTAGCCATATATTCATACATGGTTTTATGTATCTTTATAAAACCTAGGAATCGCAGATGAGAGAAAACATGTGATATTTGTCTTACTGAGACTGACTTCATTCATTTGGTATCTATTTCCTGCAAACAACAAACCTTTATTTTTCTTTATGGCTGAAAAATTCCATCGTGTGTGTGTGTGTGTGTGTGTGTGTGTGTGTGTGTGTGTGTGTGTGACATTTTCTTTAGCCATTCCTTTGTGGTAGGCTGCCTAGGTTGGTTCCATAATGTAGCTGTTGTAAATACTGCTGTGATAAACATTGATATAGAATGCCTCTGTGATGTGTTGACTTGAAGTCTTTTGTGTAAATACCCATCAGTGGTATAGCTGGGTTGTATGGTAGATCAATTTTTAGTCTTTCTGAAGAACCTCCACACTGATTTCCACAGTGTCTGCATTAGTTTGCATTCCCACTAGCATTATATCAGGGTTCTCTTTTGTGCACATCTTTACCACCATTTGCTATTTGTTTTCTTAATACTGTCATTCTAATGGATGAGATTGGATTTCAATGTAGCTTTAATCTGCATTTCTCTGCCTGCTAGCCAGTAAGGTTGGACATTGTTTTCATATACTTATTAGCCATTTCTACTTCCTCTATTGAAAACTATCTGCCGATTTCATTAGCCCATTTATTGACTGTGTTGCTTGATTCTTGTTTAGTTTTTGAGTTCTTCATATATTCTAGATATTAATCTTCTGTCAGATGTATAGCTAGCAAAGATTTTTCTCTCTTCATTCTATTGTTTCCTTTGCTATGCAAAAGCTTTTTAATTTAATGAGATTCCATTTGCTAATTATTGGCATTATTTCCTGAGTAAGGGTTCTCATTTCTTTGTTTCATTGACTTTATATTTTGTTTTTTGCTTGTTTCATTAATTTCTGTCTTAATTATTCTGATCTTAATTATTTCTTCCTATGCTTAAAAGTGATTTTGGCCCATGAAGTCTATTTCTAATTTTGTTTGGTTTGGGTATCAAAGTTTTGTTAGCATTGTAAAATGAATTGAGACAAACTGGGTGTGGTGGCACACGCCTGTAGTCCCAGAACTTGGGAGGCAGAGGCAGTCAGAGCTCTGTGAGTTCAAGGCCAGTCTGGTCTACAAAGTGAGTTCCAGGCCAGCTGGGGCTACAGGGGTCCCTGCTTTAAAAAATAAAATGAATTGAGACATGCTATCTTCATTTTTTCTGCAACAGTTTGCATGAAGTTGTAATGAGCAGTTCTTTAAATGCTTTCAATAAACTCCCTGCAAAATAATCTTAGCTTGATTTTTGGTGTGTAGACTTTTAAACTCTTAGGTAAAAAGTTTTAAATGATGGGACCAGAGATATGGCTCAGAGGTCAAGAGCTCTGACTGCTCTTGCAGAGGACCCAGGTTCCATTCCCAGCACTTTCATGGTGGCTTATAACCATCTGTAACTCCAGTTCCAGGTGATCCAATACCCTCTTCTGGCCTCTATGGGCACCAGGCATGAATGTGATGGACATACATACATACATACAGGCAAACACTCATGCACATAAAAATAAGAAAAATCTGTAAAATTTTTTTGAATTCTTATAAAAATATTTACTGTTTCGATTTTTTCTTGAAACATTGTATAGATATATTTTCTTGAAAGTTATATTTTTCATCTAAGTTTTTAAGTTTAGTTGCAAAATTACACTCATATTTTACAGTTGATGATAGTTTAAATTTATGGGTTTTTCTACCATTATACATCCTTTTTATTTTTCATATTACTAAGTTGTACCTTCTTATGTATTTTATATGTTGTTAATTTCTGTGTCTTATTATTTTGTTCTCTTACCTTCTCTGGTTTTATTCTATTATTTATTTTCTCATGACTTAATGTTGGCTGAGTAGCTCAAAAGACTGTGGTTTTTTTTGGCGGGGGGTGGGGGATAGGGTTTCATTGTGTAGCCTTGGCTGACCTGTACCTTGCTGTATAGACCAGGCTGGCCTTGAATTTGCAGAGATCCACCTGTTTCTGCCTCAGCATGATGTGATTTTTTTTTTTTTTTAGAGCAACAGAACCTTTCTTCGTTCTTGGTGAGTTTACTCTTGGGGAGTTAGAGTACTGGGGGATCAAGAGCTGCCAAAGCCACCATGAACAGTAGCTTTTGGGTTCATAGTCTCACGTTGAAGAGGAATGAGAAAAGATGGGCAAGGAGTGAGCAGAGGGGATGTAAATTAATTAAGGAAAAGTGAAGAAGAACTTCTGAGAGTGGGAAGGGCCCCAAGGGGGAAATGCTGATGTACTGTATTGCCTTTTGTGGGTCTTATGGTGGGAATTGATGAAGACTGAGCTAATCTTTATCAAGATTGGTCATTTTTGAGTGCATCATGGACCCTATGCATGCTACCTCAGCCCAATGGAGGAAGTAATCATATTCCTTGTCCAATCAGAGGACCGGTCATCATATATGCTAGTTCATGATCCAATATGGACTCAGCTCTTACTGTCTTAGCGCCTGTCTCAGTGACCACTCCAAAGTGGAATAGGGTGATGACTGATCTGCTTCATGCTGGCTAGAGATGACAGAAAGGGTAGCAGTTGGAAATACCTTCTAGAGGGTTGATATAGAAGTCTTGGTAGAAATTAGAAGGTATTTTCATAGAGGTTCCATTGTAAAACCATCTGTAGTTTAATTTGTTCCACTCTAAAAGAAGTAAAGGGAATTATCAGGTTGGTCACTGTGATGATAGTTTTATTGGTCAAGAAATCTAGAATCACCTGGGAAAGGAGTCTCAGCTAGGGATTGTTTAGACTATGTTGGCCTGTCGTCAGTCTTGATTACATTAATTGAGGTGGAATGACTCATCCACTGTGGGCAGCACCATTCCCTAGGCAAAATATCCTGAGCTGTGTAAGAGTGGAGAAATTGAGTTAAACTCTAGCATGCATGCATTGCTCTCTGTTCCTGATTATGGATGTGGTGTAACCAGTTCTCTCAAGCTTCTCCCTCTGTGACTTCTAGCTATGATGGACAGTAACATGTAACTGTGAGCTAAAATAATAATATGATTACTTCTTAACCTAATGGAAGAAGTAATCATATTATTTAAATTGCTTTTGTCAGAGTATTTTATCACAGCCACGGGAAAAGAAATTAAGACAATCACACAGGGCAAAGAGAAGTAACAGAATGACAGCCACCAATAGGCCTAGGAAAGGGAGTAACCAAGGCAACTTAGATGTCAACTGAGTTACTGGACCAGAGGCCTTTTACTGGTAAATGTGTGCCTGCTGCTATTATGTGAAAAGAGTTGATTACAAAATTATTATCCCATTTTTAAAATTTATTTTTATTTTATGTGTATGAGTGACATGCCTGCATGTGTATAGGTGCACCCATGTCTTGCAGGGTCCGAGGAGGACAGAGTGGGCATTGGATCCTCTTGAAGTGGGGTTATGGACAGTTGTTAGCCACCATATGGGTGCTGGGATTCAAACCCAGGTCTTCTGTAAGAACAGCCAGTGCTCTTAATTGCTGAGCCATCTCTCCAGGCCTAATTATCTCTTTCTCTTTTGAGGGGAGTTATTTTTTGGACAGGGTCTCCCTGTGGTCCTAGCTGACCTGGAACTTGCTATGTACACCAGGCTGGCACAGAGATCTGCCTGCCTCTTCCTCCCAAATGCTGGGATTAAAGGTGTGTGCCACTATGCCTGGCTTATCCCATTTTAAAAAAATAGATTATGAAGTAATGGGGAAATTTCATCCTCAGAAGAACCTGGGGGTCATATTAGACAGAATGAATCAGCTATAAAATCCACAAGCTAATTAAGTCACAAGCCAAAATATCCAGGTAGAGGATACCAAATTTATTCTCACTCAAAGCAGGTATTGACACTGAGAAGGTAAAAGATCTAAAACGGAGCAGGTGAGCATATAACAGAGTAGAGATGAGAGAACAAGCAAAAGGGAGGTCAACCCCCAAAGTCAGGCTTTTCTGTGTTTACTGTGTAGCATTTGAGCTTTTATCTGTCCCCTTGAAGAGGAATTTTAATCTCTCCCAATTATGGGACATGTCTGGATCATGATTCTTGGTTGGCTGGTTCTATGTCTCTGTCTCAATATCCAGTCCCCAAGATGAAACAGAGGCATCTAGAACTCAGGTGGTAATGCCTTGAAGTCCTGGAGGGGCTGTTGAAAGTGGTTCAGGGAGGTCACATGTTTTGTCAGAGCTGAGATGACAGGCTCCTCTGTGCTTAAGACCCTCCTTTTTATGGACAACAGGTTGTGGACAAGATTCACTTGATCCCTAGCAGTCTTTAACTTGATTAAAGGTGACGACAGGATGTAATCAAATTGACTTACCTTGAAACTTTGTTTTCATGTAAGACCCCAGATAAGGAGAATACAGGATAGAAGTGAGGGCAAAGCACTTGAAGGAGGGAATAAGGGTTCCTGTAGGAGAGCTTGGAGTGGGAGCAGACCCTCCATTAAGGACCCAAACCAAGCAGGGCTGTCCTTGGCAGCATTTGAGCAACATCTAATTTCTATGTTTAAAAGACTGTCCTTTGTGCTATGTTGAGAAAAAGCCAGTGGCTTAGTTTTCACTCTTGAGTTATCAGATGAAGGTTATACAGAGGAAGAACAGATAGACCCTTAATTCTTTTTGTACTGTGGACTTGTTTCCAAAGGCATCAGATGACTGGAATAGTTAATGTTGGCCTTCCCAGGTTACTTGAATTATAAGGACATTTTACATTTTTAAGACAACAGTATCTTATTAAACCTATTAGTCATATCTGCACCGAGTGGACCATTTCTTTCTGTTTTAAGATAAGCTTACACTTAAACCATATCTGTGGCATCAGAACCTTAAGTCTCTCAGTTACCTCAGCTACAGAGGTTTCCCCTGACACCCTTTAATCATAAAGTTCTAAGGCTAAGGCTTAGGTGATAACTTAAGGCTGATAACTGAGTTTTTTGACTTTGGAGCATTCTCATCAACACTGGTCGTTACACATATTTGCTAAGAAAGGGCTCCGCGGTATCAGTTAAGGCAGAACAAACCCTCATATTGAAAAGTCAGCATAGAATTACTTGAGACACACGATGGCTATCTTGAGTCAGTCTAGGAGGGATTTTACCAGGGAACCTCAGCCATTGTGCTGTTTTTGAGACAGGGTCTTTCTATGTAGCGCCGGCTGGTTTGGAACTCTTAACTGTAGTTCAGGCTGGCCTTGAATTCACAGAGGTCTGCCTGCTTCCCAAAAGATGTGTATCCCCAAGTCCAGCTCTTGGTCTGCATTTTTTAAAGGGCAGCCATTATTGGAGATGGAGGTCCACTGTCCTATCAGAGAGTGAAATGGTGTCTCTTACAGTGCTTTGCCTCTCCATAGAGGGGGCAGAGCCTTGTTAGTTTAGAAAACGGAGGGCGGTTCTTTCCCAGTGCCTTGGTTTCCCTGTAGCTGAGGGAAGCATTTATCCTTTATCTTCAGCCTGGGATCTCTCTGAGGTGACAGGTTGTTAATGGCCTTCATTACTCTCCAAGGCTAAAGCTATTATATTAATGGGCCTTTACTCCTTACCTTCAATCTTTCCCTTTTTCAGAGAACCCCAAAGATGAAATTTAAAAGTAACTTGGAGTGTTTGTTTTTATAGTTTCCTCCTAATGTCTACAAATACAGGAAGCTGTATCTAAAACACAGGCAAAACCAGGTAACAGCATCAGAGATACTCTTTAACAAAGAATTTAAATTAACCAGTGTGTTAGAGGTTTGAGAGTTTATAAGGCAACCAAAACAGGATAAAGTTTTCAAATTTTTATACCTATTCATTAGTAATAGGGAATCTAGACCCAGGTGAAGGCAATCATGCCTTAGGAGAAGTGGTAGAACCACAGTTGAGATACCATTGATGAGTTAACATTCTGATTGTCCAGTTATACCCCCAAGCATGGCCACATTGGTAAATCTCCTTTTGTTGTGATCCTCATCACTACTTTTGTGTTCAACAAGAAGTGGCCAGGTCTAGAGCTGGCTTTTTTCCCTTTAAACATCTAGTTTTGAGCCGAGCATGGTGGCACACGCCTTTAATCCCAGCACTTGGGAGGCAGAGGCAGGCAGATTTTGGTGAGTTCAAAGCCAGCCTGGTCTACATAGCAAGTTCCAGGCCATCTGGGGCTACAGAGAGACTCCTATCCAAAAAAAATCTAGTTTTACTATAAACTAATTGAAAAACTGTAAGCTTTAAGATACTGAAAGGGGAAACTGGGATTTTCCTTTCATGAATTCTTAGTCTTGTTGCTAGAAGAATTTTAAAATGGACTCGGAAGCTTGTGGGGCTGGAGAGATGGCTCAGCAGTTAAGAGCACCCATATAGTGGCTAACAACTGTCGGTAGCTCTAGTTCCAGTCTAATACCCTCTTCTGGTCTCCAAGGGCACTGCACACATGGGTGCACTTGTTTGTAGGCCAAATGCTCATATATATACAATAAAAATAATAAATAATATATTTTTAAAAAGAAGGAAGCTTGGGCTGGAGAGATGGCTCAGTGGTTAAGAACACTGGTTGTTCTTGCAGAAGACCCGGGTTTGAATCCCGGCACCCACATGGCAGCTAAATATCCGTAACTCCAGTTCCAGGGGATCCAACAGCCTCTTCTGTTCTCTGTGGGCATTGCACAACACAGGTGCACTCGCCTGCATGCAGGCAATGCACACATACACATAAAATAAAAATAATAAATAAAATATTAAAAAAAGAAGGAAGGCTACTGGGAGGAGGGAAATAGGTAAGAGATAGCTGTAGCTTTTTGAGCTAGGGCAAGCAATGGGGGACTGCAGCAGCTGTAGGAAAGTAAAGAAACAGTGAAAAGTCCAGAGTGTCGGGAAAGCATACATAGGATCTTGGCTGGTATTTAAAGAGATAGGAAAAGGGAAAAGTTCTGTTTTGAGTAAGAACTCAGAAAAGGAGGCAGGCTTAACAGTGAAGATCTATAAGCAATGGCATCAAGGGAGGCTGCCAACTCGACAGAGGCTAGCATCACCTGGAGAGAAAAAATCTTAGTTAAGTAATTGTCTATCAGGTTGGCTTGTGAACTTGTTTGTAAGAGATTCTCTTGATTGCCTTAACTAGTGTAGAAGGGTCTAGCTCACTGTGGGTGGCACCATTTCCTGGGCAGGTGGTCCTGGGCTTTATAAGAAAGCTAGCTAGCTAAGGGGCTTGAGAGATGACTCAGTGTGTAAAGGTGCTTATCACCAAGTCTGAACAACTGAGTTCAACTTCAGTTCAATTCTGGAGACACACATGGTGGAAGAAGAGAACCAGACACTGCAAGTTGTTTTCGGACTTTCAGGTGTGTGCTATGGCATGTGAGTGCCCCCATCAACGAATAAATCAAAAAAGAAAGTTAGCAAATCATGGACCTAAGAATGAGCCAGCAAGTACCATTCCTCCATGGTTTCTGCTTCAAGTTCCTACTTGAGTTCTGTCCCAGCTTCCCTCAATGACGGACTACGACTGGAAGTATAAACTGAATAAACCCTTCAGTTTAAATTTCTTTTGGTCAGGCAGTTTTATCACAGAGACAGAATGAAGCTAGAACAGAGGGTCTTCTGGGCAGTATCTCAGTAAGGGGATGATCATTTCTCTCACTGTCTTAGCATGGCTTCAGGTCAATCCATTTTCCTGAGAGGTGGTCTGTGATCAACAGGCCCAGATGGAATAACTCTTATGGGAGGGACAATCGTATGAACTGTTTTGGACAGCTTAGAGTGTCCTGTCTTCACCCAGGAAGTACCTGTCCCTACGTTGCCTCAACAAAGCCCAGCTACCTCCCCTTCTCCCTTTCATGTGGTATTTTAAATCTTGAGAAGGGACAATGCTGGTGCTCCCCTCCAGTGTTGCCAGGAGGTGGGGTCTAAAACTGCAGATGAAGAAAGGGTCCATTCTCAATGTCTTCCAAGCCTGACACTACCCTTGCCCCAAGAACCTGGGAAGAAAACCTACACCTCCAAAGAGTCTAACCTGACCATTGCTAGCATAAAAGTCAAAACGTGAAGCCAGTCATGCAAACCTAAAGTTAGATCCCTTCCCGTTCCAGAGCGCTATAGATGGAAATGCCCTTCTCAATATCATGTTACGTTAAAGCCCTTTACTCTTAATTTATAGTGAGGCTAAAATACATCTCCCATGCTGCTTGGGCATCCAGACCCCGTCCCCCCAAAACAACAGCAAAAGACCTTACTGTCCTCACATAAATCTATATGCAAATAGTTATAACAGTTTCATTCATAATCTTCTGAAATGAGAAACAATCTAAATAGTCCTCAACTGTGAATGAGTGAACTATAATATATCCGGAAAATGAAATACTACTCCGTAATCAAAAGGTATTAACAAGGGTTGGAGATGTAGCTCAGTCATAGAACATTAGTCCAACACACACAAGGCTCTGAGTTCTAATCTCAGCACTTCTAAAAAAAGGTGGGGGGTAAGAACCGCTAATACACATACCAACATGGATGACTGCAGATGCATCATGCTAACTGAAAGAGACCAGATGTCAAAGGTATCATACTGTATGGCACCATTTATTTTCGAAGAACTAAAAATACAGGGACGGAAAACAGACCTGTGACTTCCAGAGAGGAAAGGGGAAAAATGGTTGTGAAGGGACAAAGGGACTCTTTTAGGGTGATAAAACTTTCTTGTACATTGATTGTATGGGTATTAGCCCAACTGTGTGGTATGTCAAGCATTGCAGAACTGCATAGTGAAAAGAGCAAGCATTATTAGCTATAAATGACACCTTAACAAAAGAGGAAAAGAATCAAAGAGAAAGAAATCTTCAGGATGTTAATACAAACCCAGTCTCTGACAAGGAAGTAACATGTCGCTCATTATACACCCACGGCCTTCACCCCATGCATGCCAGATACATCTGTGGTTGTTGCCTGAATTTCCAGCACCATTCCCTTGAGTCCTCTCCCCGCTTAGCTGATGAATTTTCCACCTGTTTTACTAAGTAGTGGAGCAGATGAACACATTTGACCCTTCTTTCCTCCAGCTCAAATTTCCTTCCGTATTCATATGAGGATACAGGACAACCCCTGAGCACCTCAGGAAATTTGTATTCAAGTGTAGAAAATAATTTTAAAACTATTAAAAAGTACAGTAAGAGCCAGGCGTGGTGGCACATGCCTTTGCACCCAGCACTCAGGAGGCAGAGAGTGACAGATCTCCATGAGTTCAAGGCCAGTCTAGTCCACACAGTGAGACCCTATTTCAAAATGAAAAACAAACTACAAGTTTACCAAAAGCACAGGGTCTTGGTAGGGTGACCAGACATTGGCATATCTGGACATTTCATGACTATTTAAGGACTATATAATTATTTAAGGCTAAATGCAAGAAGCCATTCTGGAAAGGCAACATACTGCATGATTCAGACCTCATGACATTCTGGAAGAGCCAAAATGATTGAAACAGTGAAGTGATCACTGATTTCCAAGGGCTCTTGAGGAGGGAAACAGAAATGGGTGTGCCATGAAGGATTTTTAGGGCAGTAAAACCGTTATTCTTTGTTATACTACAGTGGTGAATATATGTTAGTACACATTTGTCAAAACCCATAAAACATACAACTCTAATGTAAACTATAGACTTTAGTTAATAACAATGAATCAATATAGGTTCATCAACTTAAACAAATGTATCACACTATTGAAAAATGTATATCATAAACCCGTGAGATGGCTCAGTGGGTAAGGGTACTTTGTCATCAAGCCTTATGACCTGAGTTCTATCCCTACACCTCACATGATAGGAGGGAATTGACTCGCTGAAGTTGTCTTCTGACCTTCACACGAGTAATGTGGCAGGCGCAGGCACACGCGCGCACACACACACACACACACACACACACACACACACAAATGAATAAATAAATGAATAAATAAATAGCTCAATAGCTTCAGGAAGTCCTTGAAACTGACAAAATTCACTGGGTCCCTCCCTCTCTGAGCATATATAAACATCAAGGACTGCTGAGGGACACTCTCAGACAAACCAAGCTGTGTAGAAGACGCTCAGACAAGCTGAGCTACACAGAAGAGGCTTGGACCACCTACGCCATCTAGAAAAGGTATCTGAGCTACCTCTCCAACTGTTGAGCTGCCTACAGAGTGCGCAGTAAACTCCAGGTTTCCTGTCATTCATTGTGAGCTGTCACCATGCTGGGGTGGGCTTTGGTGACGCGGCTGTTTTGGAGTCATTTCTGTTCCTGTAAACAACTCCTCACCCATATTCCTATAAGTAACCCCAATAAAACTCGTTGGTTCACCAAGCTGGTCTTTGGTCTGTCATGAGTTCCTTATCTGGAATAAGTAGACATTTGTTCACATCTCCCCAGGAATAGTGTCACAAAACAAGGGTCAAGCTAGTGACAAGCAGAAAGCCTGTCCTGTGGGAGGCACTAGTCACTGTACTCAACATTTCTGAGCAATTGAGAGCAGTGAGAAACACTGGAGTATTTGAGTTCATTAGAGTGCTTCCCAAGAAAGCCAGATTGAAGTGGGTTGGGAAGGGAGGGACAGGTGGTGGGAACCCCTCACAACACTGAAGAAGTTCTGCTGTGTACTGAGTGGTGTGGCTGCTGGAGGCAGACAGGGAGATTTTTACAATTGATTTACTTTGTTTGACTTTGGGAATCAAACTGAAGGCCCTGTGCATGTTAGGCAGGGGCTCTACTACTGAGTACACTTCTACTCTTCATTATTTTAACTTGAGAAAGATTGGAAAGCATTTTGTGCATATGGCGTGGTTTGCTAGAGAAGGAGTGATGGAAGACACAAGAAAGGAAGGAGGGACATAAGTGGCACGAGGGGCCTTTGGGGGAGCAGGACACCTCCTATCCCTTCCAGGAGAGACTCTGGGTCTGACATGGTGAGTCAGGAGATGTGCTGACGTGTAGGTGGTGGCTTCTGTTTTCACCAGGTCACCAGCCGCAGGGGGTGTTAGAGGTGTGAGGACACTCAAGAGAATAAAAAGTCACTAGTGGAGGTGGAACGATAATCCCCAGGAGGGCAGTAGGCAGGCAGGACAGTGGCCTGGGGAGCCTTGTGGCCTGAGGTTTCTGTGGAGTATGGATGAAGAGAGCATAGATGTTTGAGGCTACCCCACCTCCTCTTGTGGTTCTCATAGTGAGCTCATGATCTAGCAGCACCAGCAACACCTGGGAAGTCAGAAATGCCGAGTATGGGCCTATTTAATCAGAAACCTTGGGGGTATGTGTATGTGAGGCCTGGTTTTCTGAGTTCCTCATAAGTTCTCCAGTGATTCTGAAAGTTGAGAAACAATGAGGGGAAGGTGCCAAGGGCATACGGTAAGCCACAACGTATCTCAGCTGCTGTCCTCCCAGGCAGAAGTCCCAGGGCTCTGAGCTCTGTGGACCTTCTCTCCTAACTAGTGACAGAACTACAGATGTACCCAGGGAATGGAGTGCCATTTAAAAGAACTCTTAATCTTTTTAATGAAAGAATATTTTGAATAAAAAAAGAATATTTTTCAAGGCAAGCAACCTTTTTCAAATTTATCTATGTATCTTTTTGAGACTGAATTTGAAGATAGAGTTTTGCGTCTTGGTCTTCGCTCCTGCCCACAGTGCTTGAAAGACCTCCTTCCAGGATAGCCACAATGACCTTCATGAGGCCTGGCCTACCCTTTCACATGGCTCAATTTCTGCTTTCAGTTTTGTTGGGAGAAGGCAATGAACTGGCTGTTATATGTGCAGAGCATTTTCCTTCTCAGCTGAAATAAAAGCATCAGCCTCTCCCAGATCTCCAGATCACTGAGTCCTCCCAGTGACTCAGAGCCTGGTCTGTTTATGGCTAAGTGATCCTCCCAGGAAGTTGACAGTCCCATCCTCCGGCCTGAGTCACCAGTCCTGGGGGGTACCATCAAGGCAGGATTACCACCAAGACCAGGCGAGGCAAGCCAGGAAAGTGCAGTCAGATGTGGGCCAGGAGAGCAGATGGGAGTTTGAGGGGCTAAGGCTCAGGAGGTGAAATTTGCTCTTGATTTGCTGGTGGCCTTCGGTAGATGACAATGGGTTCAGTGCACCTATATGAAAATGGAGAGATCATGTAACCTAAAATGTTAGCAGATTCAGGAGCCACCCCAAAGGGGCTGAAGTAAACCCAGCACTCTGGAATAAGTCTGGTTGGAGACACTCCAGAGGGTTTTTTTTGGTACAAAAAGAAGGGGTTTGGGAGGGGGGTGATTTAATCCCTGAGGATTTCTAGGATGAACTGTACTCTGAACAAGGCCTGGTCAGGTGGAGGACATGTGAAGTCTCTAGGAGATAAGGGACAGGGTTAGGACAGGAGGTCAGACATAGAGACCCAGTGTCAGGGTCTGAAGTGACCAGTGACAGGCAGAGGAGCTTGGTAGGTAGGGCCGCCTGAAGGCACAGAACAGTTGGTAGAATCACAGCATTCAAAGACCTTGATATGGCCCAACCCGGACGCTTCTGGCTTTCTTTACTTCATCTCCTTTGCCTCTCTGCCTTCATTGTCTCTATTTGTTACTGTCCTGCTCTCAACCCTCCTCCTCCCCTGAATCATGGAGGAGTGAAGGCAGCTTTTGTGTAGGCTGAGTACTTCCTTTCCTGTTTAGATGATGTGTGGCATCTTCCTATGGAGACAGTCATCAGTTCATCCTGTTTACTCGTTGATGACACAAGAAGTTGTGGTCAGCAAGTCTGATTACCATGGCGCCCAGTGTGGGCATGGTCAGGATGCTGACACATGCAGGCACCCTCTCCCCTGATACCCGCCCCCCCCGACCCCACTGACCAGATTTGTTTTTTTTTCCACTGGAGACAAGGAGGTTCAAGGTTTTCTATGTGCCCAGGTATGGGGCAGTCAGCTGGACTGAGGTTGCCTCCCCTGTACTGTTGTCATCAACGACCCAGCACATCTTGGATGGCTCAGGACTCAGAAAAGATCTCTGGAGTGAAACTGGTACATGATGCACAGCTGGGCACACTTCAGCCTGGTAGGGTAACATTAGAAGGTACTTTATTCCATGTGCCTATTTCCCATGTGGCATTTAGGTCCTGACAAGAAAAGGAGGCTGCAGAATGGGGGCCTTTTTCACACCTTCTCTCTGCCTGCCTCCCCTGATTGAGCCTTTCCTTAAAGCATGTGATTTGAGGTACTGTCCTTTGTTTTTTTTCTTAATTTCCCTGAATCCTGTGTAGTTTGGCACTGCTTAGTGTGCTGGAAGTGGATGAAAGTTTCTGGGTTGGTGGTAGGGGTCGGGGAAGTTGGCATGCCTGTGGGAGGACAGATAGTGGTGGCGATGGACATTTATGAAGAGGCATGATGCTCTTTTTCCAGGATGCTTGCCTGTGACTGAATTTCTAAACTCTAAGCACAAGGGTCCAACTATACAAAGATTGTCAGACAAAAAGTAAGGCAACAAACAAAACTCACATAAGTAAAGTCTGAGTGAGTTCTGGAATTCCCATGGTCATCTGGAGCTTTCTAGGCATCTGATCTACTGGCATGGTTGCATATCAAGTATGAAGTGCAAATAGTTCTGATTCCTTTAAGGAGGGGGAATCCATTCTGTGTCTTTCTTCTGTTTCTCTTGGTGGGAGAAAAAAAAAGGCTCCACCCAAGGGTGCTGCTGATAGTGTTACTTGCAGAGACTGGATAAAGTTCCAGGCCCTAATTTGAACCTGTCTACCCTAGGAATATGTTCCTGAAGGTGAGAGAGGTATTCCTTAGGGAGTTCAACTTTGTGCTTAATTATTGGCAAAGATGGCTGTCTGCTATTTCTGTGTGCATATTTGTTATGTGTTGACTTGTGTTTTCCAAACCATGATATGTTGGAGTCCAATCCCCAGGACCTCCAAGTCTGACCTTATTTGGAAATAAGATTCTTTGCAGAGGTACTGAAGCTAAAGTGAAGGTTGTTAGGGTCATCTGGAGACGGCAGCCAAGACCAAGGTGATACGCCCAGAAGCAGATTGCCCACAGCCACCAGAAACCAGGAGACGTGCAGAGCAGCATGGAAGTGTGCTCTCTTAGAAGGCAACAATCTTGCTGACACCTTGATCTTGAACTTCTACCCATCACAATTCTGAGAAGTTTTTGCTCTTTAAAACACCAAAACTGTGATATTTTGTAATGGTAGCCCTAGAAAATACTCAACTCTAGTATCAAGAGGTCAAGTTGACTTACCATTGTCTTGAGTCGTAGCTGGCTTTGGGACTTCAGTCTTAGAATGTAGTAGACATGAACACCTGGCAAACCTGGGTACAAGCCTTCATTTTCACTCTCTGGGAAACCAAGCTGCCATTTGTAAGGTAGTCTAGGCTATCCTACTGGAGATGTACGTGGCTGCAGCCAAGTTTCTACAGCTGGGCCTCACAGATACCATATGCAACAGAACTGTCTATCTGAGTCTAGTCAAGCCAAATAACTGAGAAATAAGAATTTATTTTAAACCACTAAGTTTGGGGGGGGGGAGTTATGTTATGACAGACTTTAGCCACTGTCTCACTTCAAGTGAGGTGCCTCCAGTTCCACTCTTGGTATTCTCCTCCTGAATGGATTCTGGGTGATGCTTGGCTCCTTGTGTTACTTAGTTTCACGTACAAAATTTCAGTGATGCAGCTCATTGGTGGGTCTTAAGTGGTGCTATCATCTTTGGGGCAAAAGTACCTGGGAAACGGGGGTGGAGAGATGGCTCAACAATTGAGAGCACTGGCTGCTTTTGTAGAGGACCTGGGTTTGATTCCCACCACCCACATGATGGCTAACAACCATTCATAACTCCAGTTCCAGGGGATCTGACGCCCTCTTCTGACCTCTATGGGCATTACACAACATAGGTGCACTTATATACATGCAGGTAATATACTCATATGCATGAAATAAAAATAATAAATAAAATAAAACATAAAATTATTTTTAAAAAGTGCCTGAGAAAGAGAGGTTCTGTCTTTGAAGTGGGGTTGTGGAGAAGGATTCGTGGCATGGAAAGTTCCTCAAACATATAAGGATATTCCAGATGTACTGGCACCTTGTGTTACCAGTTGTCTGAATGGAGTCCTTTGGCTTTACCCAGATAGAAATCGTGGGTAAGTCCTTCAAGTTTTGGTCTTTGGTAGCTTTTGTATCTACTGGTGTTTGACAGCAGTGAGTGAAGCAGCAGGCAGGCAGGAGCAGCAGCAGTTGGTGCCCTACAGTGTTATAGTGTTCTTGCCAGTCTAGGGTATGGGGACCTTCATCTCTACAAGTACATAGCTCTTGTGTAGGCCTTAGGAAGTCAGGTTTCCCCAGCCATTGACAGCAGCCAGTGTTATAGCTTCTGGGCCTAGGGTGTCTAAGACTCTTAGCCATAAAGGCCTGACAGCCCTCTAGAACTCTTCCAGTGACCATGGCCTGCAGTTTCTCTTCTCAGTCTTCTGTCCTTCAGCCTCGGCTTTCTGTCCCTTTTCCTTTGACCATAACTGTTATTCCTGCTCTGGCCACTCTCTTAAACTGTCAACCTGGGTCTCCTTCAGGTGTCACACAACTAGCTGCCTGGTCACTTTTATAGCTAGGTCTGCTGACTGCCGAGGTGGTATTGCTGCTGCCACTGCTACCCCATGGCCTCTGCTATCACTGGCATTCTGATTGTCTCTCCTGCTTCTTTCTACATGTTACCAGCTCAGTCAGGACCATTGACAGTAGACAAGAAATGATCACTTGACAGAAGCCTTTTATTGGGCTCAATGTTACAAAACTAGAGGAGGTAGCACAGGAGGGTGTCTCTCAGATGACTCAGCAAAACCAAACAACCTACTTATTGAACCAGAAAAGGGGCATTTGGACCAATCATAGCACATTTTACATATAAATGTCAGTTTGTGTTTGCACCAATGATAGCGCACCTAACATACAAATGGCGGCTTGCATTTACATTGATCACAGGCTTGCCTATCTAGCCCCAGTCATAGCAATCCCTCTGCTAGGCCACTAGGGGAAGTGCTCCTAGGAGGAAATGGTTATAGGGTCATTCAAGTTCATCTATGCTTCTGATAGTAAAATGTCTGGTAAAAACTATTCGAAACAGTCTTGCCTGAGTTTGTGGCTTGTGGAGCCAGAGCAGTCAGCTGCAATTTTTGTGTAGTTTCCTCAAGGTGTCCACCGAATGTTCAAAACATCTAGAGCTGATATAGGATAGTCCACCTGGCAAAGCAATCAGGGCCACGAGGTGGACTCCATTAGCTGCTAATTAGAATTAAATTTCCCCATTTCCCAATATCTTTGTTTATTGACAAGAACATGAATATTAGGCGTACTTACAATAAGAATTTAAAGCTGATCATTAATACTAATAGTGTTTTTAAAACAAAATTTTTAACAATGCTTCAACAGTGCTCAACACCTGCCCAGTGCCCCAGGGATAGGTTGTCCCTGTTGTCTGTCTCATTTGGACCATAATGAGTATCTTTAATGGCTTTGAGGGAAACACTACTGTATGTTCAGCATGCACAGCTCTGGGTCCATTCATCTTCCAGTAGTAAACAGTGCCCTGTAATTACTCTTCCTCACTCTCCATCCATGTGGGTTAGAATAGATGGACTGACTCCCGGAATTGCCTCAGTGATTGGCTTGGGATGACACATGAACTAGTCAGAGACAAGTAGCTATAACCTAGGCTTTTCCTGAAAGAAATGAAGGCGTGGGCTGTAAGGATGGGTTCTAGAGCTGCTGAGAACCAATACACCACTGTAAGGAACAGGTGGGGGTAGGAAGATCAAGTCTGGATAATTTTTTGTTGAGCTTTTGAATACCTGAGTCAATTATATTGCTGTAGTTTTCTGTTATATGAGTACATAAATTTCCTGTTTGTACCAAACCTATTTGAGTAGTTTCTACCACTTATAATCCACTGAGACCAGATGAATATTTTAATTTAATATAACACTTTGGAATAGGTACTATTTATTAATCCCATTTTACAGATGAGGTAAGTGGAACAAAAAGAGACAAGGTAACTTTACTAAAACTAAATGGCTACATAGAGGAAGAACTCAGACCCGAGGGATCTAACTGATAACCATTCTGCTGTTTTGTGAAGGGTAAGGAGTCATGGAGGAGAGTGCATATTTAATCCAGAGTTTAACCCCAAGAGGGCAAAATGTTTATAAAACTTATTAGCTTTAGTTTTGTGGTGGCACATGCTTGTAATCCCAGCACTCTGCAGGCAGAGGCAGAGTGAATTTTCTTTGTGAATTCGAGGCCAGCCTGGTCTACATAGCTAGTTCCAGGCCAGCCAGTGCTACATAGTCAGACCCTATTTTTTTTTTTTTTTTTTAAAAGGCTTTGTAGAATTGGGTACCTGGGAAATATACTTTTCAAAAAAGGCCTCCAGCTCACAGGCCTGGGAGACTGGCTGGCATGTGAGGGCTGTCTTTCCCTCTCACCTGTGCTTCCGGGTTCATCTAAGGTGGTCTTTGGAGAATAGCCTTCGACCCCCGTCAGGTGAGGGCTGGCTGAGGGCGGAGGGAGTGCAGCTGGCTCGGGAGCAGAGGGGACACTCCTTGCTTTAGAAAGCGCGGTTCCCAAGTCCGGGTAAGGTCAGGCCGGCTCCGAGGCGCCCACCGAGGGCTTGGTCTGCAGCAGCGGAGCTCAGAGCAGGGCATCGCGGGGCCGGCGGATGGGTGGGTAGGTCGGGTAGTCTACGGGAGAGGTGGGAGCCCTCCCCGCTGGAACCACCGCTGGCTCCCCGCGCCGCAGCTGTGGCCCGGGGCCTCCCCGCCCCCGGTGGGGCGGGCCCGGGGAGGAGCTCGGCGCGTCCCGGAGGCGGAGTGCACCGGCGGGGTGGGCCGGGGACGCGAGGCGGAGCGGGGCCCCACACAGGCCGCGGCGGCTGGCTCGGGCCCCTACGGTCCCGGCGGCGGCTAGAGGAGGAAGCCCGGCGGCTGGCGGAGGCGGGGAGGCGGAGGCCGAGGCCGCTCGCGGACACTCACTTCCCCGGCTCAGCAGGGAAAGGTATGGGCGGCGTGAGAGCAGGCTGCGGCCGCCGCGGAAGCCAGGGGTTCCAGCTGCTCCGGGGCCGGGCGCTCAGCCCGGGAGGCCGGCGGTGGGCGGAGGTGGCGTGGCCCGGGGCGGCCGCGACCCTCGGGCCGGGGCTGCGTGCTCGGTGGCGGCGCAGACAAAGCCGGCGCGGACGCTCCGCTGGAGCTCGGGTGGCCGGGAGGGTGGGCGCTGGGGAGGCGAGGAGAGGGCAGCCCCGGGCGTCTGCCGGGACCTGGCGACATTGTCCTCTTCGCACGCTGGTGTCCGCGGGGTCTCCCTGGAAGGCCGGGGCGGAATGGGGAGCAGCTATTGGAGGGCCGACTAGGGGCTCGCCGAGGGGGGAGCGAATCGAAGTCACTTTCTGGGGAAGGGGCGCTCAGGTGAGCGGTCCGTCCCGTGGACCCTTTAGGATCTTTCACCCGCAGCAGGCATGGCCCCGAAGTAAGCGCAGTGGCTGGCACTCCTGACCAGCGATGCCCACAGGTTGCCGGAGGAACGTGCTGGTGTGGCACATCATGGTCCAGTCTGGGAGCCATTGGACCGAGCGTGGAAGAAACAGCAGGTGCTGAGTTGAGGTCTCCAGGACCGTGCGTGAACGGAGGACAGGAAGGTGTACAAACGAAAGTGTGTTCAGGGCAGGCCCTTATATTTGCGTTCTGCCAACTTCTGCCCTTTTCCTCTTACGGGGAAGGAGCATCGCAGTCCCTGCCGGTCCATGCCTCCTCTAGGGCCCTGGTATTTCAAGGACTTCGTTCTTTCCCAGGAGGTCTTTGCTCCCCTTCCCATTCCAGAGCCCCTCCTTTTCTTGAGAGCTGTCTTTACAGGTGCCCCTAAGCTGCACCTCTTTCTTCTGCAGTCCCACCTCCTTGCGAATCCACCCAGCCGGGGTCTCCAGTGATGTGCCCCTCCAAGCCTTTGCCCACCTTGCTTGTTCTTGAAAGTGCTGTCCTAGACTGTATCCTTTCCTGGCTTCTCCTTCTTCCTTCCTGGCTGTCTCTGCTTTAACCTGGTTTCAGGAAACCCCTTAACTCAATCCTTAAATGTTGGAGGGCCCCAGGGCTGGGTCTTCATCTGCCTTTACTTATTACCATCCCCTCTGTTCACTCCCCAGTTTTCATTCTTATGATTTTAAAAACCAAGCATTAATTTATAAACATAAAGTGATTTCATGCTCATGATTTTAAGTAGATTTGTCTCTAGCCCCAGTTGCTGGCTCCTACCACACTCCTGATGATTTATCATATCTTGGATGACAGAAGACTAATGTGGGTGAAGCAGAACCCTGACACTACTTGGGACAGAATTGTCCCAGGCCCTGCCATCTGAATGAGGCTTGTAATCCACCCATCTTTTAAAATAGGAAGCCAGGTAGCACCAATTCCTTTCTCCCGCCCCTTTTCACATCCAGTCCCAGAACAAGGCCTTTTGGTTCTTTTCACAAAGTCTGTTTCAGGTCCATTGTCCATGCTCTGAGTCCATTGTTACTGTCTCAGGCTACAGCCCCATGCCACGCCACCTTTTAAGCCTTACCTACATGCTGTGGTAGCTGTCTCCCGGTGCCTGCACTTACCTTCTTTGGATCTATTCTTAACAGTGTAGCAAGAATAACATAGAACATTTTGATCAGATCATTTTATTCCTTGATGGCTTCTTATTACACTCGAATAAAATCTCAAAGCTTTCCTTTGGCCTATCAGACCCTCTGTCATGTGGCCACTGATGACTTTCCAGCTTTATTTGACCCTTTCCCCCAGTAGACACATTAGAGTCACCTCTCTCTCTCCAACATCCTTTTTTCTGCCCCAGAGCCTTTGCTTGTGATGCCTTCCCTGACTGGAAGATTTTCCAGTGCTTTTTCCTGGGCTTGTTTTGTTTCTATTTTTCAGTCTAAATTTAAATATACCTTTCTTAGATGCCTACCCAGTATATGTAGAAGGCCTCTCTTGGAATTCATCATAGAACTTGCCTTATTTTCTTCATTGTATATATGAGTTCATAACCATCTGTTACAGTTGTCTTGACTTTGGCTTCTCAAGGGCTAGAACCTTGACTGACTGCCCCATTGCTATATCTGGAGCATCTAGCACAGTGTCTGATCGGTAACTCATACTCAGGAGATCTGGAGCCACAAAGATGGGGCTGGGCTAGGAAGAAAGAGATGGATATTGCTGTTAGCACAGGAGCCTCCTGTAGCCTTCAAATGACCCTGATGATTTTAATTTTGTTTCTACAAAAGCAGTTGTATTGATTACTGTGAGAATTTGAGGCAGCCAGTGGGATGTGAAAGGGGAAGCAGAGAAGGTATGGGTAACTTGAGGACATTTATTTCTGGCAGGGGGACACTGGGGAGGCCAGACATGTGGTGGTGGGGGTAGGGATTTCTTTTCTTTCTTGGGTAGAAATCCAGGCAGGGTCAACACAGGGGCATGTGTGTGTATGTGACAGTGGGTAGTGGGTAGGTAGGAAGCAGATTCTCCAATTCAGGACATGGGGATAGCCTGGGATTTATTTCCGCTCACTCCCTTGGGTGGTTGCTGAATGCTCAGCCCAGGGGGACAGGGAGTCAAGAGGAGGAAGACTCTGGGGCTGGGAAAGTGCCTTTCTATGAATCCTCATCTTCAGCTTGCACAAAGTCAGAAGACTGTTGAATGGTGTAGAGTAAAGGGGGAGAACCAGGGGGAGGAAGAGGATCTGGGCTCTTGACAGGGTAACCTGGGATGAACCAAGAGGTCACACTGTAAGTTGAGTACTGAAACTAAGGGCTAACAGTTCAAATCTGAGGTGAGGCTAGGATACCTAGGAAAAGCCATGAACTGGGCATAGGTGGGAGCAAAGAAAGCATCCTGGGTAGGGGAAATATGGTTGAGGGCAAGTGGCTGGGGGCAAGGTCCTGGTGTACTCAGTGGGCACCAGGCACTGTTCTAAGGACTTTGTAGACACTAGCTCCTTTAATGCTCTTAGCTGCTTACATGGTCACTTTTAGTTCCATTTTATTAGGTAGACTGAAGGCACAGTCCTATAGCTAATAGTGGCAGAATGAGGTCTGAACTCAAACTACCTCCCTCTGGAGTTCAGGCCACTCTGCCATTTCTCACATGCCTCTTAGATTTGGACCAGCCAAGAGCTTCTCAATTAACAAGGACTTTTCCTACCTTGTAGGGATGCCTGGCCTGGGAGTGATACCCTTTAAGGCAGAAGGATTATTGGGCTTGAGGTGGGCTACCCAAGTTTCTCTCCTGGCCTTATCTATTCTTCTGGGATGGGCTCTGGGCCCAGGCCAAGTGGTTGAGTTTCATGCACACTAGTTTCATGGTGCTGGGGAGCTCTGTGCTTCCAGTACAAAAGCTGGCTAGAATGTCATCTCTTGGTTTAGCATTGCCCTTGTCATTGCCTAGAATCCCTGCTTCTTTAAGGGCAGAGAGCTCAATGGGGCTGTACAGACAAGCTGGCCTCTTTCTGATCCTACCTTGAACACTGAGTTGCAGCTTTAAGCTTAGTTCTTGAAAGCCTAACTGGGGTCTGAGGTGGCCTGGTGAGATGTGGGTACAGAACTGAGGGTAAGAGAAATAGGATTGGAAATGGTATCATGCTGTGATACCATGATCAAGGCAACTTATAAAAGGAAGAGTTTGTTTGGCTTGCAGGTTCCAAGTCCATCATGGAAGGGGAGGCATGGCAGGAGGCAGCCAGAGCAGAAAGCTGAGGGCTTACATCTTCTTCAGGCAGGCACAGGAAGCAGGACAGACTAGAAATGGGAGAGACCATATGCCTTCAAAGCCCATCCGCAGTGATGGGCTTCCTCCAGCATAGCCACACCTCCTGAAGGTTCCATGACCCTCCCCAAACAGCACCACCAACTGGGGACCCAAGTGTTCAAATACTTGAGCCTACAGGGGACATGTCATTCAAACCACCATAGCTTCTTTTTGTCTGTCTGTGAAATAAGATGAGAGAGACTTTTTTCCCTGGAGGCTGTAGAGGTTGGCAGCTCTGTGGGGTTGTGTTTTTGTAAGGGGCTTTCCAGGAGATGCCAGTTCTAGTTTCCAGGCCAGGAAGGAGGGAGTGCCATCTCTGCCTTGGGAGCCTTCCCCAGGGACACCACTGGACAGGTGATCACCCCCTAGGGCCCTGACTGGCTAGATGAGGAGGAGCTGCTGACCACATAGGGATGAGATCTATTTCAAATTCTGAGCCCCAGAGTTTAGAGGATCTGTTCCTTCACCTGAACAGATCTTCCACATATACCCCCCTCCTCCAGGAAGAGAAGGAAGCTGGATCAGTGGGCATTCTCTTCTGTATTTGGGGAAACTGAGGTGTGGAGAAAACACATTGAGGCCTGTCTATGCCTGTGGTCTTGTCTGCTGAATTGAAGTGAAGACTAGGGTGGAGCCCAGGCTGGACACTAGGCCTTGTTAGCTACAGTTTGTACCTGGCATCTCCTGTGTCCAGCCTGGTGTTCAGAAGCAACAGGGGACACAGGGCAGGGTTCTTACAGGCCAGGAAATAAAAGGGAACTATGACAGGTGTAGGTCAGACCTGCTTCCTTGGAGGAAGTGGTGCTTTGAGAGTGTCCTGAAGTCTTCCAGAGGACTGGTGTTACTCCCAGGGTAGAAGGGATGTCAGGTCTGAGGAAGTAGATTAAAACTAGGCTGGGAAAAAAGCCTTGATTGCTAAGCAGCTGAGTCTGGATTTATAGCAGGCCCCAGGCACCAAAGGTTATAGACCACTGAAGGTTATATGCTGTGGGTATCATGATTTGATTAGAGCTGTGGTCTTTAAAAATGCTTTTTCAGGGGCCAGAGAGATGGATCAGCAGTTAAGAACACTAGTTGTTCTTGCAGAAGACCCAGGTTTGAATCCTAGCACCCACATGACAGTTAAGAACCATCTGTAACTCCAGTTCTAGGGAATCCAGTGCCTTCTTCTGTCTTCTGCAGGCATGCAAGATATGAGTGCACTTACACACATGCAGGCACAATACTCATATACATAAAGTAAAAATTAAAATAAATGCTTTTCAAACTTGAATACTAATGTGTATCGCCTGCACATCTTATTAAAATACAGGTCTATTCAGAGGGTCTAAAGTGAGGCCTGACCTGAGAGTCTGCATTTCCAAGCTCTTAGGCACTGCAGAATTGCTAGTTCATTGGCCACGGTGCAGTGGATTAGACCTGTATATCCTGAGGGACAGACCGTTTAGACCTAGACGAGGTCCTCTCAGTCCCTTGTGGACTGTATTGGCAGAGTGCCTCTGTGGGGAAAGGTGCAGGTGAGGCTAGGGCAGTGTAGAGGGGAGTGCAGAGGATGGTGGAGGGTGCCCTGCTGGGAAGTGGGACCAGATGAGGGACCCCTGCAAGCTGAGGTTTCAGAGGCTGGCAACTCAGGCCTGATTTCCAGGGCCTCTGGCTCCGGGGAGCTCCAAGACCATGATGTGATGGCTGGGGTGACTGGGACTTAGACAGGGTAACATGTAGACAGCAGGAAAGGCACCTTATCTCTGCCTGCAGCTGCTTCTGGCACTCTGGGCAGCCAATCTGGGGTGAGCACCCTTCCTTTAGTCAGGGCGGAGGGAGAGATTGGGGCTGCAGCTGGCTTCAGCTTTAGCCCTAGCTGTGAGGCCTTTGACAAGCCCTCTGTGTCCCTTGCATGTGCATTGTCCTTCTCTTTGGCCTGTGGGAGTCTCTGCTGCTGCTGATGGTGGTCACATGAGCTATTGCTTGGGCTTGTTCTGCTCTGGCCACCTCCTCAATGTATTTGGGAGTCAGGACCTGGTTGAGCCATTATAGGCAAGTGTCTGCTCCTTTTTGCTGCTTCAGTTTCCTTCAGTCTGTAAACAGTGATGTCACAGAGGTGGTTGGGTGGGGCACTGCATACTTTCACAGTAGCAGCTTAATACATCTTAGTTTTGTCTTACCATTAAAGCTTGTGTGCTCTTGATGGAGTGGAGCAAGGGATTTGCATGGGAAGCTGTCCAGTGTGCTTTGGGCTCTCCCAAGGCTCCTTGCTTTCCTAGCTCAGCACTGGCTAGGGTCAGTTGAGGTCCCATTAGATGCTGGCAGGAGATAGCAGTCACCACCCTCCAGGGAAGAGTGGGAGGGCAGGCACTGAAGGTCAAGGTTCTGCCACCCTGGGCAGTGCCCAGAGGGTCTGGTGGGGCTGGGATTAGCTTGCTCTCAGACCGAGTTCTCCAGATGTTCTCCCTACTCTTCAGAGGAGGGCAGGGTCAAGCCTGTCTCCCCACTCTGTCAGGCCATCCTGAGGGGTGAGAGGGGCATCATTTCTTAAGGACTGCTGAGAGCCGCCTCAGGGATTAGGTGACAAGTAGAGTAGAAACTGGCAGGTATGCTCCTATAAGAGGGTCATGGTATGTTTATAATAATTGAATAATTGAATAATTTTCTATAGGAAAGAAAAAAAATCTGTTTCATGTTTCTCAAACTAATTTGACCAAGGCGGGGGGGACACTTTTAAAAAAATATTTTATTTATTATTTTTATTTTATGTGTATGAGTGTATTGCCTGCATGTAGGTAAGTGCACCTGTGTTGTACAGTGCCCGAGGAGGACAGAAGAGGCCATCAGATCCCCTGGAACTGGAGTTAGAGACAATTGTTAGCTACCATGTGGGTGCTGGGATTCAAACCCAGGTTTTCTGCAAGAACAACCAGTGTTCGTAACTGCTGAGCCATCTCTCCAGCCCCGGAAATATGTCTTTTTAAAAAGACTTCCTAATACTGGTGCTGGAGAGATAGCTCAGCAGTTAAGAGCACTGGCTGCTCTTGCAGAGGACAGGGTTCAGTTCCCAGCACCCCCATGGCAGCTAAGAACCATCCATAACTCCAGTTCCAGGGGAATCTGACACTCTTTTCTGATCTCCACGAGCATTGCATGACAGGGTTGCATTTACAAACCTTGTAGGCAATATACTCATACACACAAAATAAAAATAATAAATGAAATGTTTAAAAAATTAAAAAAAGAAAAAACCTTCCTGATAGTATCTCACTGAGCAAGAAAATCCTCTTTGGGAATGGCTGATTCGGAAGGCTGCTGCTTTCTGGAGACCACAAATATATGTGGTGGATGGGGTCCCAAGTGTCAGGAAAGTAAGGGTGGAAGGCTAGCTTCCTGAGAGAGGTGGACTTGGACAGTCCATGAAAGCCAATGGCGTTGCTGAGGGAGGGATGGGCTAGATGGGACCTGGCTCAGAGCCAGCCTTGGACTATTGTGGCCACTGCTCTGCTTCATTGGGTGAGTGACCAAGGGACCTGGAAGGACTGGTCTGATGCCCAGGACCTGATGGTAGCCAGCCTGGATCTTCTGATTCTGGGAGGACCGTCTACCTGTGTCTTTCTTGATGTACTCCTCCCTCAACTTTTCATTTTAGAAGTTACCAGAGCAGGGTTGCTTGTGATCTCCGTGCAAGAAGCTGAACCTCCCTGTGCCTCAGTTTCTCATTCATTATATGGGAATAATATCACTGCCATGAAGGGCTATGTGATATGGAACACCAGCTGATAGTTTTTAACTAGTGTAATTAACAAAGAGATGGAAGTGCTGTGTCCAGGAAGGACCCAGGGAAGATCCTGTCCTGGATAAAGGAGGCATAAAAGCCGGCAGAGAGCCCCCAGAGGCTGGGGTGGAATCCTGCTAGACCAGGAGCAGTGCTTAGGAAAAGGAAGAATGGGAGTCAAAGCAGCCTGGGCTAGCTTCTGGAGTGGCCAGTTGGATGAGGAAGTTGGGGAGGGGTAAGGCTTTGCAGGCTTGGGTCTGGGCATCAGAAGATCTATGTGAGAAACCAATGGACAAGCAGGACATGGTGCTAACTCCCTCTAACTTCCTAGTGTTAGGAAGCTGACAAGAGATTTTGTCGAGCCTCAGTTAAATAGTGAGACCCTGGCTCAAAAGCCAACCAACCAAACAAACAGCAACAAAACTAAGAGACAAGTAGGGACCTGCCTTAATTCCTTAGGCCATAGGGAACCATTCAGGTTTTTGATGTGATCAGAACAGAGAGAAGCATGGAAGGGTGTTCAGTAAAGCTGGTGGGGTGCAGTAGCTGTGTTTCTTCATGGCTCAGAGTGTGGGGAGTAGATGGATTGCTTTTATGACCCTTATTCTCAGATTCCGTCTTTCCACAAAATTTAGGACTCTTACTCTGTGGCCTTCCCAGAGTGGGTGTGGCCAGCACAGAAGGCGGGAGGAGGGGGAGTTCCTACCCTCTCCCCTTCTGTGTGACTGATGGCGACTGCCTGAGCTCCCCAGCCTGCCTTGCCTCTCCATATCTGCAGTGTGAGGACTCTTTGTATAGCAGCTCAGGTGGGGAGACTGGGTGTGGCATCTCCAGCAAAACCAGAGGAGGTGCCAGGGTTGGGATGGTGCAATGTCAGGTGCTGACAGTCTGGTGTGGGTGCCTGTGCCACCCACTGGGAAACCCTGGGAGAGGATGCTCAGTGGGGTTTCCCACCAGCCTTGGCCCAGTCCTGTGGTAAGCCACGGCTTCCTTTGCCCCTGTTCTTCCCTCCTCAAACCTGCTGGAGCCCAGAATTCTCTCAGGGTAGAGGACAGAGGTTGGAGGTTGAAGAAAAGCATTTGCATTCAGGCAGAGCTGGGTGGCCTGGTGTGGGGTGCAGCATCCCATGCACTCAGTCTACATCTTTTCTCCTGCCTGCTTCTTAGGGGAGGGTGTACAGGTCAGTGTGATTTAAGGCCAGAAACAACAGTTGGAAGTGAGTTAGATTTATTGGAAAGCAAAGCACAGAACCTAACTGGCCCCTGCCAACTGTGTGCTAGTTCCTGGCTTCCTCACAGTGCTGGAGACCTGGGCTACCACTCTTTCATAGAAAGGGGACACTGGTTGAACCCAAGGTCTGGGCCTTCTGGCTTGATGCCCTTTCCTCACCCAACAGCCCCCTCAGAGCCTGTGCCCAAGCCTTCAACTGCACCCTATCTCTTCTCTCCCTGTCTGCTTCTTCTCTTGATTCTCTGGCTGAAGGTGATGTCCCTTGGAGGCTAGTAAGAACCTAGCCTCCCAAATCAAATAAATTTGAGGCAGAAGACACCCAGGACTGCTGGTGGACAAACACTCCCAACAGAGTTTAAAAGGATGCCTTTTATTGTTCAATAATTGCTCTTTTACTTTGGTAAATTAACTTAAAAATCATACACCATGTAAAACTTTGTGTGTTAGTATTTATTGGAGCATTCCACAAAAAGGTGTTTAGCATCATACTCTGTACCTTTGACATACTCTGTGAAAAATAGTGACAACAATGATGGCAGGATGCTGTGAATAGACCTTTGACTTCAAAAGCAGGGAGTTAGTAAGTCTCTTTGAACTTCACAATGGGATTTGAAGAGTGTGTTTATTGTCTAAACTCAGCGTCTTAGCGCCCTAGATATTTTACTGGATAAGTTATAGACCTGGGCCCAGGCAGGCATGAGCTTGCCTTGGAACACCATTGACTTCGCAGATCTTCTGGTTCCTGCTTGGATACTGTGAAGAGCCCTTTAGAGTGTGCTTGTTAGGTGAGCACAGCCACAGCACCCTGAAATCACCAGGAGGGGGCAGCCTGGGGCTACGGAGAGGAGGTGTGTCTGGTGGGAATCATGAGTTGCCTGCCACTCTTTAAGTTTACATTTGGCCTGGCAAAGTAATAATACCACATCTTTGACCCTATTTATGGAGGAGGAAACAGGGTGAGGGTTGGGTCTGGCACAGTGTGTATCTGGCTAAGCTAACTTCAGGGGCAAGGGAGACTAGGATAGTGTACCCCATTAAGCACCCAGGCTAGGGGCAGGTGGCCTCCCAGTGGTAGTTTCAGGTTTTGGCAGCTGGGATCGCTGCCAGGCTTTGAGATGACTCCTGCCAGCCCCAAGTGCCTGGGATAATATGTGCAGTGTCAGTATGTGGGGAGGGGTAGGACAAGAGAAGTGCCAAGTCCAGGGCAGTCCCTAGGCCTGCTGCTCTGGGAGGTGGGTAGGGACCTGAGAACTGAGTAAGGATTAAGCAGAATCTAGCCCTGCTGTGGCCATCACTCCCTGTGTGGCTTCTACCTGCTCTGTGCATCCCTCTTAGCCTGTGTCTGCATCTGTACAATGGCTGGCAGGGTGCTTGTGATTATGAAGGCTGCAATGAATGAAAAGTGGAAAGCCTGGCATAGAATGTGCAAAATAAATAGCAGGTTGCTCTGGTACTTGTCTGGATTTTTTTTGGAGGGGGGTGATTTTCTTTTGTCAATGAAAATGCTTTCTTTGGTTATACACATTACCTCACCTCTGTGATACATTGTTTGGGGAGCCATAGAGTGGCAATTGTGCTAGAAAGGGATTTATTGAAGACAAGGACTCCATCCCCACAAATGTTCCCTAGATCCAGAAAAACCTTAGACAGCTCTGCTGTTGTGGGGGCTGAAGGGTTTCTTTGCAGGCAGGGAGCACAAGTCTCAGGCTCGGTGGTGAAGTGGAGGCTCTGTGGCTCTGGAGAGAGGATAGGCTTGTTGGAGACCCCCCCCCCCCCCGGGACTAGAGTCAGGCACAGTTGGGCTTTGTGCAGAGTCACAAGGGCCACCGAGGGCTGAGGGGAAACTGCGTGGCTGAGCTGAGTTCACATCCTCAGTTCTTGTTAGGTGGTTTTGAAAGAGTCAGCAGAAAGTGCTGACTGGGCTGGCCTCCTTTACCCCAGCACTGTGGCCAGCTCCTGGCAAGGAGAGGGAGAAGCTGTAGGAAAGCCACCTCATCTGCCAGCTTACACATCTCAGGTGCCCACAGTCCAATATACACAAAGGTAGATTTCTGTTGCAGCTGGCTCTGGGCATGCTGACTCACATCCGGGGTGGATTGGCCTGTATCTGAGGTGATGTTGGGTGCAGGTGGTGCTGGGTACAGGCAGTGCCCAGGGCATTTGATTATTATTTTAAAATTATTTATTTTTAAATAAATCTGCATGTATATAAGTGCATCTGTGTCATACAATGCTTGCCTAGGCCAGAAGAGGATGTTGGATCTCCTGGAACTGAAGTTATAGATGGTCGTTAGCCACCATGTGAATGCTGGGAACTGAATGTCGGTCCTCTGGAAGAAAATGTAGTGCTCCTATCTGCTGAACCATCTCAGGGACCAGAGCCCTGGGCCCACCCCTCAACTTGTGGAGCCTGCCTAAAGATATTTGGCCTTGGATGGTTTTCAGTCATTCTTATATGTCATGAGAGGTAAAAGGGTCAGCCAGATGACAGTGTTAGTCTGGGTTTATCCAGCAGTGTCATGAGTGGTCATGCTGGCCTGCATTGCCTCAGCCCCACATCCTGCTGTTTAGCAAGTCCCCAGGAGGCCCACCCAGCACTCTCACTTCCTCTACCAGTGCCTTCCCTGTCCTTGTATCCTTCTTTCTTTGTTGCTCTGGTCAGCGCTGACATGCCAGCTTCTTAAGGGGGAGGCTCTCCTCCTGACACAGAGTAGCACCCATAAAAACTTCTTCAGTGAATAAAAGACCTTCCCCCACCACCTGGCTCTGCCTCCTACCATTTTTCTCTCAAATGTTTTCTATGCCTATTCAATTTTCTCAGATCTGCTCAGTGCAGGACTAGAATCCGTGTGTTTTAACAAGAAACTGACCATATTCCTCCCACATGTCCTGTGCCTATGAGGATTACGCATTCACTGGGCACAACTTGTAGAGACTGTGATGCCCGTGTGGTGTTGGTTGAGAGACTGTGTGACCCCCTTCACTTTGTAGGGTATGGGCGAGGACACTGCTTGCCAGACCTCCTAACCTCCAGTGGGCACATGGGATGAGAGTGGGCCTGTGCTCTCCCCAGGCATAACACAGGGCTTGTCTGTAGCTGGCTGCAGCTCAGAGGTGTAGCTGGGGAAGATGGTGAAGAAGAGGCAGGGAGGTGCAGCCTCTCCATTCCTGCTGGGATTTCTATTCCCAACTTCCAGGAAGGGAGGTCAGGTGAATGGAGAGGCCTGGGACCTTGGGCTTCAGTACACAGCCAGGAGACCTCCAGGAGAGGGGAAAGGCGGTAGTCTTACATGGAGAGTTGGTCTTGTAAGCTGCACTTGAAAGTGTTCCTGATTGCTTCTCTGTGTGGAACCCCGACTCCTCCAGCCTGTATTAGGTACCTTTTCACACCCAGTTGTAAGATCCTCATCAGGGCATTAACTGCCTGCTATACCTTTCAGTTAACTGGCATTGAGCCTTAGGGGAGCCCTGTCTCTATAATCAGATGCTGTGTCCTCTGTAGGGTCAAATGCAGTACCAGACAAGGCTAAGTCTTGCAGGAGACAAAGCATGCAAATATAGGTCTCACTGAGGACTTCTGATGGGGAACCTAGGACCCAGACCAGGGCAGATGTGAGGGCTGTTCCTATTTCAGGGATGAGAAAAGGATTTCAAAGATTACTCAGTTAGATCCCAGCCCTGTTCCCTGGGGACCTCTCATAGGGGAGAAGTTCTTGCTGAGGCTGGCCTGGCTAGCCCTGACAGTACAAAGAAAGGGGAGGATGAGTATGGTGGTATATAAAGACACCTGTGTGGCTTGAGGGGAATCTAGGTCTGGATTGAAGGGCTTTGGGGGCTAGGTAGTGACAGCATAAAGGGGTTCCCTTGGTCAAAGTCCAGGCTGGGGAGACCTTGGTCACAATCTGGCCTCACAGCTCTCTTTCAGACATACCCTCCTCCCCAGAATATACTGGCAGTGCCCCAGTGTCTGCATTTGGAGCCCACTCTTGAGTCTTGGCCTGACATTAGCTTCATGGATGATCCTAAAATAGTGTCTGTGCTAAGACTCCATTTCAGGGAATCTGACTTACATGAGCTAGTATGAGTATAGGTGTTCATAGACATCTCCAGGGGAGTGTAATGTGTAGCTTGGAAGAAGTTCCTGTCACTGGGCCTTGTAAACTGTTGGGTATGGACCCTAGTTCTGCACTTCAGAAGAGAGAAGGTTGAAATCCTGAGTGAGATGGGGGTATTACCTGGGCAGCTCCCTCTTAAGGGTCCCTGGAAAGTTAAATAATATTATCTATTGCTAGGTAACAAATTGCCTCAAAGCTAGTAGCTTAAAGCAGTAAAAACTCTACCCTTAGTATTTCTTTGAATCAGGAATTGGGGGACAAATTGAGCTGGGTGGTTCTGGTGCAGGGTCTCCTAGGAGGCTGCAGGCATCTAAAGACTTTGGGGCTACAGGATCTACTTCTAGAGTGGTTCACTCCTGGCAGGGTGGCATGGCTGTTGGTGGGAGGGCTCAGTCTTCACTGTGTGGGCTAACCCGGGACATTGCTCCAGTGTTCCCAGGACATGGTGACTTGCTTCCCCAATAGTAAGTGCTCCAGAGGAGCAAGATAGAAACTACAGTATCTTTTATAACCCAGTCTTAGAAGTCATATTTCATCATTTCTGAAATATCCTCTTAGCTACCCAGGTCATTTGGAAAGGAAGGGCTGCACTGGGTATTCGTACTAGTAGCCATCATCTTTGAGGAGTATTTTGGAAGTCAGCCTGGCAGGTTCGAGCACCTGCAACAACTGAGATACGCAGCTGACCCTTGTTTCCTGATCTGTTCCTCTCTTGCCATCAGATCACAGTAGTGTATGGAGTGGGTATTGTTGGAGGCTTCATGCTTTTGCTTTGCAATCACCAAATGTGAGAGAAGGGTCTTGTGGCCATTACTGGATGGGTTTCCTCCAAGCCCTACCCACATCTGGTCACCTGTCCTGTCTTCTCTTGGTGATTCCCACTAGTGTGCACATGGGGGCCTGTGGAAAAATTTGAGAAATGTTGTCTCTATAGGAGGAGACTGTTTATGCAATTGGGTCATCAAGTTATTTTAGAAGTGTGGTTTTGGGTTATATATAAGAGACCGGAGTCTCTTTGATCCCCTACTAGGCTTCTTGTTGGGCCCATCCATGCAAGGAGCTGTAAAAGTGCATTGTGCTTTCTGGGCAGTTAACCTGGATTGTTGGCAGGCCTGATTTTGTTCTGCAGTGCACCCTGGAATATAGCCTGGCTGGAGGTACATTTTCCCCTCCTGCCCACCCATGCCCTTGGGGGTAGTGCATTCGTTCTTGTGCCCCTCCCCAACTGAGTCAAGGGTTGCCTGTCCATATAGCATAGGCCTGCCAAGAGCACCTGGCTCCCTTCTTTTCTTCTGAAACAGGCTTACAAAAAACCTTTTAAAGTTGTACTTTTAGGGACTACACTTTAAGGGAAGAGATGTACATAACATTGTGCTTGGAGATAAACCCAGGTGCTAGGAGGAAGTTGGGGCCCTTTCTGGTTGTCATCACAACTGCTATATGCTCTGTGTGGTGGTCTGTGAAATGAGATGCCTCTCCTGTCTCCCTGTCATGAACTTAGATTTGGCTGATGGCCACCATATCTGGGTAGGATGGTCAGGGTTGAGGGGCTCAGACTAAGGACTGGGCATTTGACTGATATCACACTGGATCTTGACCTTGGTGTTTGGGGTAGGGCCAAGGCTGAGGCTGGGCTCTGACCTCAGATGAAGTTTGGGGTTCTCCTTCATGCAGTGGAGCTCTGGGTTCTTGGACCCATGGCTCTGGCCTCTGTAAGGGTCTTTTAGGGGACCATCCTTATTCTCCCTCATTGTGAGGTGTTTGTAGATGGCCACACCTCTTTCCTGTGTTATCTATTTAATTCTCCCAGCAGTCCTACAGGCACCTGGACTCCCCCCGCCCCCATTTTACAGATAGGGAAGCTTGAAGATCAGTAGTGGTTTCAGTGTCAGATGGGGCCAAGAGGAGGTGGGAGACAGAGTTTTCTGAGGTGACATCAAAGATGTTTGCCAAATGGGGCCCAGAGAAAGGCAGGCCCTGGCCTAGGAGTTCCCCAGGAAACAAGGAGGAAACTGAGTTGGAAACATGTTTTCTCCCTTCCCCTCTCTTCTGAGTTCCCAGACTGCTCTGCTCTACCCACTGTGATTATACTCCCACTGCCTCCCACTGGTCTGGCCCTCTGGCTTTGGTGGTTCTGTGTCTTTTACTCACTGTGGCCTGGGTGAGGAGGCTGGGAAGGGTCTGACTGGGAGGCTTGGGCTGCCTGCCTTGGGCTTGAGGAGTGGGAGGAGCCTTGCACAGACACAGAGCCCCTTTGTCTATCAGCACAGCAAAGCAGCTGGTCTGGGATTTCTGGGAGTTTTTTATTTTCATTTTATTTTTTTACCTAGGAAGAATAATTGCATTGTCTAGGGGGCCTCAAGAATCCAAATCCCTCTGTGGACCTGCCAGGCAACCCAAAGATGTGCCCTTGGACCAGCCCCAGTTACCAGTCCTTTCTTCCTCTCCTCCAGTTAGAAGCTTGGAAAGAGGAACCCTGTAGGGAAAGTGAAGCCAGTTGCTGCCCTGGGCCACGAGTCATCCTGTTGGGAGAAAGGCATAAAGTCTCCAGGGCTGTTTGAGGAGGATGCGGGTGATCTGTCCACTGCCACTGAGGGCACCTTGAGCCCTGGATAGGTCTCCCATGAGCACACATAGGACTCAGAAGGGGTAAGGCTGTTGGTTAGAAGTGGCCTAGTGGAGGGCTTCAGCTGGAGTGGTCCTGGACTCCCATGTGGGGTGAAGTGAGGAGGGATCTGGTTACCTTGGAGCCGTACTCTCCTTCAGGCAGTTGGTGAAGAGATCTAGTCTGAGGTGACCTGGAGAAAAGAACTGCACCTCAGGTACCTTAGGGTGTGACTTGCATTCAGAGAGTCTAGGATAGGCAACATTTGGGGTGTCTTTGAAGGGTGTGGGAGGTGGCTCCTGGTGGCATTGTTTTTATGGTAGTAGCCACAGTTGGGGAGCAAAGTGGCCTGTGGTTGAGTGGGTGAGGCAGACATGGCTGCAGTGTGAGGAGAGGTGCCCACACCACCTGGGTCCTTGGCCCTCCTGTCAGTGCCTCACAGGGCTTGGAGGTACTCACCTGCTGGAGGATCACTCATCCAGCCTGGAATTGGCCCACTCAGTGACAATGTGGCCACAGCCTCAATCCTGAGGCACTAGGCAGCAGGAGGTCCCCAGTGAGGCACCTGTGTTTTGAGGGCTGCTGGGGGTCCTGCATTGCAAAGTCAGTGTGTGGGGCTCACAGTTCACAGGGGCCTGCTGCCCGGGGAAGCAGTAATGGCACAGGCCTGAGGTCACACAGCTGTGCACTTGCAGCAGCCCCAACAAGGGCTGTGTGGTTTAGAACCATGAAGCAACTTTGATGTATGGCAGGGAAAATGTTCACCATGGGCCTTTGGGTGGGCTGGGCCGGGGAAGCCCAAGACTTTGGTGGAGTTAGGGGGTTATGTTGTATGTAGTGAGGAGTGTTCTGAGATCTGAGGCCAGCAAAGCCACTGTGCCTGGTGTGTAATAGATCCTCAATGAATTGTGAATTGTATTCTTTGATCACACTATGAGAAGCCCTGCCACAATTATCTTTTAAAGGGTGGAGATTGAGACTGAGTACAGGTGAGATTCAGAGGGAGGAGGCTGGAGGGTCTCAAGGACATTGGGGTAGCAGTGACAGTGTTTGAGCTGTAGGTGTGGCTTGACCCAATGTATAAAGAGGGTATTCCATTAAGGTTGTCTCCAGCTTTGACCCTGGAACTGTTGATGGGGTGAGTACAGGGAGATGTATGCTACCCCCAGTTGAGTCCTGGGCATTTTCAGGAGGGGCTCAGCAGACTTAGGTGTGGGGGTGGTGCTGGCCTTGCAAGAGGAAGCTGTGACCTGTGGGCTGGAGAAGTGGGGTGGGGAGACAGTGGGAACATTTTGAAGAAGGGCACTCATGGTCTGGCTGAGCTGACTTTTTGATGCTCTAGGATTTGGCTTGCTTTGGGGCCTGGGCACCCTTGTACTAGTGCTGCCCAGGCTGCCCCCCCACCCCAATTTGCCATGGAGGTTGGATCAAGAAGGCAAGCTTCTATTGTTCTTCACCTCCCTCCACTCCCTCGCTGCCTGACTGAGCCAGCACATTTTTCTTCTCTCCTTCATCTGTGGGCAAGTACAGGGTGTTCTGTTTCTCCTGTGCATACAGATCAAGGAATGGCTGTTATTTATTTAATTCTCTTTCCAAGGCGAGGAAAGAACAGGCAGGCACCGAGGACCATTTAAATGATTCTTCTTCCTCCATAAGGCAGTTTCTCATTTAAAAAAAAAATTAAAAAGCCCAAAAGGGGTGATGGGGGGTTACAAACTAACAGAAAACAAGTATCCCCCACAACAGCCAGCAAAGCAGGCCTTCCTGAAATCTTCCCTTCCTTTTCAGTTGAACCCCAGGGTATGTTGACTCTGGGTGATAAGGGGGCCACTGTAGACATTCCTCTGCCCTTTGGCTGTATCAGTCAGGATACCAGGCTTCTTGGAGGCAATGGGGGTTGATGCAGCTGTTCTGGGACAAGGCCTATGTAGGACCAGGAGTATTGGATTAACAATGATGGTCAGTAGTGCAGGGGCCCCACTTGCTGTGTTCTTCCACCTGACACCCATGTTCAAGGTTGCTGAGACCTGGTGTTGGGAACTGGGGGGGAGGGGTCTTTTTGTACTCATTTTAAAGATGGTCCATGGTCCATTTCAGAACCCTGTCCAGTCCTGTCCAAGGACAACTGTTTGTAGCTACAGTTCCTGACATTTAAATGCAAACAGTCTTGTGACAGCCTTGACTGTCATAGCACTGTGATGATAAGGTAAGTGGCAGTAGCCTTCCTTTCTACCCAGGCTTCTGAAGCAGGAGCTCACCCACTTTTCTGGTTTTTAGTGGGGTGCCTGAGGGATCTCACAGGCCCTCAGTTGTTTTGGTTGTTATTGTTAACGGTAGTGTCTTGCTGTGGAGCCTAGGGTGGCTCCTGCCTCTATTTCCAGGGTGCTGGGATTACAGGCCGGTAACACCACACTCAAATGTGGAAGCTCCAGTTTAATCCCTGTTACACCTGCTCCCCAAAGCAGCATTTCAGGATGTAGCTCCATTGGTAAACTTTTAAAACACTGCTGCTTTCCCAACCCTTTACTGTAAAAAAGAGGTTGTCTTGGGGTGTCCCTGGGATGGGGGTGCTGGAAGGGGGAGCCCTTTGGAGTGTAGGGAAGAGCTGGCAGCTGTGCTACTTCATCACTGGGTGCTCGGGCACCATGGTGTCATTACAAGCTGGCTTGGGGCCCTCCACAGTGCCCATGTGTTTACCAACCTGTGGCAGTGTCTGCATTGGCTGGCAGACATCCGGTGGCATCCTCACTGGCCCTGCCTCTCTGCCACCACATCCTCACCTCTAAATTTAGTGGGCAGGAATAAAACCTGGGAGGGGAGGGAAGGCAGGGATGCCAGCCAACTCTGTCTTGTGTGATCCCTGTGGGGAAGAGGATCTAGCATGGTGCGGGAAAATAAAGGAAGTCTGAGCCCACCCAACCGTGGCCGCATCCCCTGGTAAAGCTGGGACAACCTCTCCTGATCCAGGAGACTGCCTGGGAGGGATTCTGGGCCTCGGGCACCACCTGCCGGCAGTTTAGGGAACCTATTCTGTCCTGACTTCTAGTTTTAGTCTAGGAGGCTTGGGGGGCAGCGGTGGGTAGTTTGGGTCCTGAGGTGGTGGGGTGGGCCCGGGCCCAGGTATCTCATGGTTAGATGGAGTAAACTGGGTGAGGGCCAGCTTCTTAGCCTGGGACTCCCAAGGAGTCAGTGTTAGAGGACACCGTTCCAAGAAAGATGGAAAGCTCAGTGGCGACAGAGAAGGAAGACAGAGTGCCAGCAGGCTTTGATTCAGAGATAGTGAATTGAAGGGCAAGAATCTTGGTACTGAGGTAGACATATGCACATGCATTGATTTGCACAAATTTTTATACAAAGATCTGTGCTGTGTAACCTCTATTCAGATCAAGATAGATATATTCCCTCTGTTGCCCCTCCCTCTTAAGCTTTGTTTTGACCTCTATCTTCACAGATCTTTTGGCTTCTTCCTGAACTCCATTTAAATGGAGCCTTACAGCATGTGCTACTTAGGGTCTGACCTCTTTTGCTCAGTTGGTGTCTTTAGGCACATCTGTGGTTGGGGGTAGCAGCAGTTCATTTCTGCTTATTGCTGAAGAATAGCTCGTCATACGGCTCATGTATATGTCTGTTCTCTCACTGGCGGACTTTTAGGTTTCTGGTTTGGGTTAATGCGAATGAAGCTGTGCATCTCTTTAACCTATTTGGTGGACTGTGCTCCGCTTTTCCTGGACACATTCCTAGAAGTGGATGTGTCTTGGGGAGGGTCATGGTCTCTTGTTGGGGGTGGGGGACAGGTTATTCGCTTCTCAGTTGTGCCCAGCAGCTTCCATCCATCTGCATTTATGTCCCTGGCTGGTTCCAAGGTGCTATTACATACCACAGCATCTGCTGCTCAGACATCCGCCAAGGCAACTCGAATCTTATGTTGTTTAGGTCAGGGAAGGCAATGGATAGGATCCAATCCGAGCTGAGTGACCCCCACAGGATGGTCCGCAGACACCTTTAAAGCACCATGGCCATTCTGGGAATAGAGGAACAGTGTCTTCCAGCCATGGGCCACCTCCTCACCCTGCAGCACCAGCCCCTCAAGTCTGGGTTCTCTGAGCAAGTTGGCATAGTGCAACTGTCAATTTGATGTCTGGCCTCTGGTGCCATGGGTCATCATGGTTCACTGTCTCCTGGGCTCACTGCTGTTTTGTGGTGATTGAGGGACTGCGTGGCTGGGGAAAAGGACCTACCCAGAATAGCAGAGACTTGTTGGATACCAGCCTCGTGGCACTTTCTGGAGGAAGGGGGAGGATGAGACTTTGTCCTTCCCACCAAATTGGCACCTTGTTGAGGCTTGGGAGGCCAGCAGAAATTTGGAGAAGAAGATAAAGGGGCAAGGGACAGAAAGAGTACTAGTAAAGAGCCAGGCAAGGGAGGGAGAAGAGAGCCTAGCATTGTATGTACAAGTATCCTGGGGTTGGTGTGGGCATCCTGTGCAAGTGTGTCTGGGTATCTGTGCAAGGGTTCCTGGGTATGTGTAAGTACCCTGGTATCCATGTGAGTAGCCTGGGATCAGCACAAAAGGCAGTGCTACTGTGTTGAGCAAAGTATCAGTGTCAGTCCTGCTTTGGCCTTCTTGGTCATCTCTTCCTAGGCCACCTCTTGTCTCCATTTAGGGCCTGTGGGCAGGGAAGAGGCAAATCCTATCAGATTTGAGGGTGAGAGTTGGTGGATTTCAGGTGCTTAAATAGATTCTATCTTCTGCCTCCTGGTAGGGGCCTAAAATGCAACCCTCCCTCCCATCTCCCCTTGCCCCTTCCTCCATTTTTTGGAGGTGGCTCTTATCCAAGTCTTCAGGGAGGGAAGGGGAGGACATTTAGTGAGTGTCCGTCTCTTTGGTCAGGTGAGCTGACATCTCTCCTCACTGCAGGTTCCTAGAAGGTGAGTAGGGACGGTATGCAAAGTTGTGAATCCAGTGGTGACAGTGCGGATGACCCTCTCAGTCGTGGCCTGCGGAGAAGGGGACAGCCTCGTGTGGTGGTGATCGGCGCCGGCTTGGCTGGCCTGGCTGCAGCCCGAGCCCTTCTGGAGCAGGGCTTCACGGATGTCACTGTGCTTGAGGCTTCCAGCCACATCGGGGGCCGTGTGCAGAGCGTGAGACTCGGTGAGCATGCCCCTGCCCAGCTACCTCCCAGATCACCTTTTGCCCCTACTGGTCCTGCCTAAAATGGAATTACTCTAGCTCCTTCCCTTGGGGTAAATGTTCCATCATGCAACCTTTCTGGGCATTTTCCAGAAGCTTCCTTTGCCCCTTTGGCATTCTGTTTTGGCAGAGTGCTGGCTTGGTATAAGACCCAATGTTTAGTTGGGAGAATGTACCTGTAACCAGGCTCTCTTGGACCTGTGTGGACCAGTTTTTAATGTCACAGGATGGGGAATTGTGTAAGTTTGGTTAGTCATTAATTTTTCGGTGTGAATTAGTGTATCATGACTGAGAGCCAGGCAACAGGACTTAGGTTAGAGCTGGAAGAAGATTTTAGGCCTCCTTGAGGGTGATGTATGGGTCTTGGGATTGTCTGTGAAGATCTGTCCAGATTGCAAACAATGGGTACCCTGGAGAAAGGTGCCAGGCAAGAGACTTGCCCCTGGGGTGGGCAGATTTTGCCTGGGTTCTAGACATTGGGGCTATATCTTATAATGGAACTAGAGGCCAATGTTTCCACAGCCAGTGTGTGTGTAGGTGTTTTGGCTAATGATGAGTTGAGTGGGTTGGGACCAAGAAGATGACTCAGTGGCCTGGAGTATGTGAGTGACATGGACCCTTTAAACGCTAGATATGTGTGAATATAGCCCAGGCTATCCCTGAACTCTAGCCTCTGCCTCCCAAGTACTGAAATAACAGGCATGAGGTGCCACACCTACATTTCTAGAAGATTTTGTATTTGCCACACAGAGCCTTTGTGCTCACTGCTCAGTGGATAGGTGGTCAGGCTGAGATCCAGTGGATGTTGAGGACACACAGGGACCTTCTCTCTTCTTGTGAAACCATTGATCACATTGAGTCTTCCCCTAGAGCTTGACCTGGAAGGCATTCATGAAGTTTTGTTTTCTTTTTTTTCCCCTGGCATAAATTAGTGTCTCCTGGCAGTAAGAATGGGCATGCCATCCAAAGTGCCCCTGAAGCTGGGCAGCTGGGGAACCCTAGCCCTCTGTGTTCACTTCTGATTGGGAAGAGCAGCTCTGTTTATGATTCTCTGAACTTGGTGAGATGTTCAGGATCTGACACACAAACAGGAGGTAGGGAGACAGGTGGCCCAGTCATTGGAGTAGCTGACAGCTGGGATCATGTAGTGAAGGCTACAGGAGACTGAGTGGGAAAGCTTGCTGGGCAGAAAAGGAGGAGGGGACAGGGTTTGTAGAATGCTGGATGTGAAGAAGATAGAGAGGGGAAAGCATGCTAGATGGGTGCATGTGTCTGTATTGTATGCAGATGTGTAGGCCTAAGAGCCCAGTGCTGCTGAATATGCTGCAGCATGACATATAGCTGTGTGCCTGTCAGGGTGAGAGCTGGGATCCGGGGTGAGAGGCTCTGAGGATACTGTGTGCTATGAGATAGGCAGACATGGAGATGGTGCATGGTGCCCTTTAGAGATTCAGATGTGACAGAGATGGAAGGATTATGGGAGCCTCCTCAGTGATTGCCTAATTTTGGGTTTCCCAACTTCTGGGAAAGCCTGGGGACAGAGGTGGGGTATTGACTTTGTCCTGATCTTGCTACTCACTTCCTCCTGTGTTTGTGGGGCATCTGGAAATAGGCAAGGTATCTTCTTGATTCAGAACTGTCCAGTGTTTGTGTGACTTGGAGTTCCTTACTGTGGGGGGAGGTTCACTTCCCTCCTCAAATTGCTGTTCTCTCCTTTATCTCTGAACTATTGGCTATTGATAGACTCTAGAAGAGGGGAATCCACTGTCTTTAGTTGTATATCCATGGTTGAGCTCACCAGGCTCCAACAGATAGCCTCCAAACCCATGATCACACAGGCAGCCCTGATTAATCTCAGTGACTCAGAAAATAAAACCAATAGTCATGAATGTGAAAGAGAGATTATGGGGGGGAGGGGGTTTGATAGGAGTGGATGGGATGGTAGGATGTGAGAGTGGTATGCATTATATACATGTGGAAAACTGTCTAAAAACTTTAATTAATACTAAAGATCTCTGTTCTCCTGCTTTGATTGGGGCCTCAAAGCAAACCAGATACTCGGGATTTCCCAGCCTGAGGCTCTAGAGGTGCCTTTCAACAGCTAGCAAGCAGCTCTGTAGGCAGGGTCTTGGGCCTTTGCTTTTACCGTCCTTCAGTTTGACTACCTTACCTAGACAAAGGAACCTGGGCATTCCTCCCTCTTCCAGAGACACCAGGCAATTCTGTCTTGCCAGCTGCATCTTGAGGTTCTGTTTTTCTCTTGCTTGGACACATTGATCGGTACAGGGCTATTTTTAGTACTGGCTGTTTTATTACAAACAGCCCAAGGAAAGGAAGACATTCACATGAGGAAGTGTATGCCCAGTTCTTCTGGGTGAGGGACCATATTGTGTTCTTAGAATGTATCAGATAACTATTGGCACATAACAAATGGCTCCAAATATAATGGCTTAAAACATCTTTTTATTTGCTCAAATTCTGTGGGCTGGAAGTGTGTGCAGAACTCAGGTAGGTCTTTTGTTATACCTTGCCTTGATTCCTACATGTCTGAGGTCATTTGAAAGCTTCACTGGAGTTAGAGATGGCCTTCCCCTCAAGTCTCTGGTGGTGGCTGTAGGCTCTGGGCTGGGCTTCATGATCCTAGCAGGATGAGCCTGGGTTTCTTTGTATAGCTGTCCCGTTTAGAAGGTAAAGGTAGAAGTTATGAGGGCCCCTTGAGGCGTTGGCTCTGAGGCCATGAATACTACTTTTACCACATTCTGCCAATGAGAACAAGTCATAAGTCTAGTTTAGACTGAAGGGGTAGAGACTGCCATGCAGTGGGAGGAATGGCAGACTCATTTTATACAGGGACATGTGTGCAAGGGCGGGAGGAGTTATTGTGAAATTGCAGGAAATTTACCATTCATATCTTGAACCTGATTTGCATAAAAAAAAAACAAAAAAAAATGAAAACCACCAAAGATTGTTTCTGTGTTCCCCTTGTGCTTTTTTTTCTGTTTTGGAGACAGGGTCTCCCTGTAGCCCCAGTTGGCTTAGAACTTGCTATGTAGACCAGGCTTCGAACTCACAAAGATCCACCTGCCTCTGCCTTCCAAGTGCTGGGATTAAAGGCATTCACCACCAAGCCCGGCTTCCCCTTGCACTATTTTAACTTCTCTGGAAGTTAAGTGGGGAAAGAAATGACTGTATCATAGCTCTTGTAGCATCAGAATGGGAAACTGAGGCTCAGGCCAGAGGCAGCTTGCCTCAGAGATCTGTGTCTTGGCTGGGGATGAGGAAGTAGGATGGATTCCCAGGCCTATCACAACCTGGACTCAGGAGTGCTTCCCTACCACCCTTGACACATTATCAGGGCTCTGCCCCCTGTGTGAAAGGATTTCAGGACTTAATATTCCCTGAACATGTGATTTGCACTCCTCAGCCCTGGGAGGTGTGTTCTGCCAGATCGGAGCTCTTTCTTGCCCTAGATGTGTTGGAAGAGGGAGGTCTTCTGTCTGGAAGAAGGGCTTAGACTCTGGGGCCAAGGAGTTGGAATAAGGCCAGGTGAGGAAGGACCCTGGTTCAGGAATACTCCAGTATTTCTCATGAGTGGACAGGAAGGAAAGGGGGTCTGGTATGTAGTGTTATCTTGGAAAAGAGTGGGACTGGAAAAGGAGAACCTTTGAACTGGTGGAGTGAGGTGACAACTGGGGCATATCTAAGAGTCATTGTGGGCAGTACCTCTCTCTGCTGAAGTGACTTTCAGGGGACATTTCCCCACAGACTTCTGCTGGTTTTAGAGAGAACTTCCCAGCTCCTTCCCGCACTGGGTGTATGTGGATGGGGTCCTCTTGGAAGAAGGAGGGGAGACAGTGTCACGGCTGTCCCAGAGGACGCCTCTGCCCTTCTAAGCACCTGTTGTTGTCACCACCAGGACACGCAACCTTTGAGCTGGGAGCCACCTGGATCCATGGCTCCCAGGGGAACCCTATCTATCATCTAGCAGAAGCCAATGGCCTTTTGGAAGAGACAACTGATGGGGAGCGCAGCGTGGGCCGCATTAGCTTCTACTCCAAGAATGGCGTGGCCTGCTACCTTACTAACCGTGGCCGCAGGATCCCCAAGGACGTGGTTGAGGAATTCAGCGATTTATACAACGAGGTAAGTGGAAAGTTAGGACACTTTGAGGATGAAAATGATGAGCTAGGCAAGAAACTGATATTTCTGATTAAATATTTTTCTAAAAAGACTTTCAATATCTTTTTCTTGACTTATTGTAAGGTGTTTGGGTTGTGGCAGCTGTTGTTGCTATGGTTGCTTATGGATACTCAATTAAAAATTAAAATTTATTTTTAAAATTTTATGTGTATGAGTCTTTTGCTTACATGTATGTAGATGCACCATGTGTGTGCAGTGCCCATGGAGAACAGAGAGGGCGTCAGGTCCCCTGGAACTGGAGTTATAGGCAGTTGTTAGTCACCATGTGGGTGCTGGGAACCAAACCTGGCTCTTCTACAAGAGCAGTCAAGTGATCTTAACTGCTGAGCCATTTCTCCAGCCCCAGGTCATCAATTTTTTAAAAGCATTTCCTAATTGTTCCTGGTATGTAGCAATTTTTATACATTGACCTTAACTCCCATGATGATTATTTTAGTTCAAATAATATATCTATTAGTACATTGGTTAGTATTCTAATGTTTTTGGAATTCTATCTGGCCATCATTGTCCAGTAGGACTTTTTGCAGTGATGAAGATATTCTAGCCCGCCATCACTCTGTGTGGTACTTTCCAGCTGCTTGTGGCTTTTGAGTACTTGAAATGCTGCTAGTGAAACTATGCAGAGCTAAATATTTAACTTTGAACTTTTAAAGGTATCTAATTGTTATATATTGGATGCACATCCTCTGACTGTTTTTCTTATCTTATTGTACCAGTTAGTATCATACTCTGGTGTTAGATAGAAATAGCAATGCCATATATCCTTGAATTGTTCAAGCTTTAAAAAAATTATTAGCTGGGCATGGTGGTGCACACCTTTAATCCCAGCATTTAGGAGACAGGGGCAGGCAGATCTCTGTGAGTTGAAGGCCAGCCTGGTCTACATAGTGAGTTCCAGGTCAGCTGGGTCTACAGGGAGACCCTGTCTCAAAAAAAAAAAAAAAAAACCAGTCAGAAAAACTATTAATATTATGGAAGGTGTGGTGGTACACACCTTTAGAGCTAGCATCCTCCAGGCAAAGGCAAGAGGATCCCTGTGAGTTCCAGGCCAGCCAGGGCTACATAGACCTTGTCTCAAATCCCCATTCCAGAATTATTAATATTCTCATGTCTTTCAGTGCTGCTGTAAATAGCACTGAACAGAGTAATGTGTAGAATTCGTTTTCTTATTTAATGTAATGACCCTACTTCAGGTCATTAAAAGGGCTACTAAGCATCTATTGTACACTTTTTAATCTCTTGTTCTGAAGTGCTCCCTGGTCTAGAGAGAATGGGCACACATAGTGTTTTGTGTATATGTACTGATATGTTGTGGGCCATTCCATGGCATCATTTTTTCACTAATGTACAAAATGTAGAACTAATAATGATCAGATAAGACCTACTATTCTGGGGCTGGAGAGAAGGCTCAGTGGTTAGAACACTGACTATTCTTGCAGAAGACCCGGGTTTGCATCCCAGCACCCACACAGCAGCTAACAACTGTCTGTAACTCCAGTTCCAGGGGATCCAACAGCCTCTTCTGTCCTCCATGGGCATTGCATGGCACAGTTGCACTTACCTACATGCAGGCAATACACGCTTACACATTAAAAAAAAAAAAAGACCTACTGTTCTTCTAAGTAGACCTTTGTGGTCTGCATCCACATTCTTGGCTATTGTGTGTGCTTTAAGCATGGATCCTTTTTTATGTTTTATTTCTAAATTTTTGGTCTTTTTGAGACAGGGTCTCCCTGTATCCACAGCTGATCTAGTACTTGCTATATAGACCAGGTTGACCTTGAACTCACAGAAATCCACCTGCCTCTGCCTCCCGGGTGCTGGGATTAAAAGTGTGTGTGTGGGGCTGGAAAGATGGCTCAGCAGTTAAGAACACTGATGTTTTTGCAGAAGACCCGGGTTTGGAGTCTAGCACCCACATGGCAGCTAACAACTGTCTGTAACTACAGTTCCAGGGCATCCGACAGCCTCTTCTGTCCTCTGTGGGCATTGCATGACAAGGGTGCACTTACCTACTACTACATGCAGGCATAACACTCATACACATAAAATAAAAATATTTTTAAAAAATAAAATAAAAAATAAAAGATTAAGCCCTGCTTATATGATCAATTTTTTTTTTTTTTTTTTTTGGGTTTTTGAGACAGGGGCTCCCTCTCATGTCTTGCAATGCTGCGGAGGTCAGAAGAGGGCATTAGATTCCCCTGGAACTAGAGTTAAGTACGGTTCTTAGTCACCACGTGGGTACTGGGATTTGAACCCGGGTCCTCTGCAAGAGCAGTCAGGCTCTTAACCATTGAGCCATCTCTCCAACCCCTAAAATGGACATGGCTATACTTACTTCCTGATGTTATAAGGATTGCAGTCTCCATGAAAAGTGTTTAAGAAGAATTGGGGTAGTGTTAGTGTTCACAGGTTTCCCCCCTCCACCTTTTTTTTTTTGGTGACATCAGGAAGATGTCATTCCACGTATGGTAAGAGACTACCTGTGTCTGGAAGGATAGGCCCATGTTCAGGTAAGGCTGTCCTAGTTAGTGATTGCTACGTTTGTTGTCCCTCAGCTGGACTTTTTGGCCTCTAGTCAAAGGAGCTAAAGAGTGGCTACCATTTTGCTTATCATTTAGGGAAAGACTCAGGGAGTAGGTGAGTCCAGAGTTCCAGTCCTTGGCAGTGGTTCTATGGGAGGACTTTGCTGAGGCTCCATTTAAGGCCAAACACCCAGTATCTCGTGATTGTAGGGAGGACAAGCGAACAGTTTCACCCATTTTCTTCTCTATAATCCACACTGCAGAAGTATGTTTAACTTAACTCCCCTGTCTCACAAGCAATAGTAGGGATGGGGAGTACCCCCTGATGCTTCTTTTTACTCTGGCCTGGCAGCTTATCCCAGAGCTGAAGTACGGAGCAGACATGGTTTTCTTGAATGCATGCAGACCAAATCCAAACTCTCTGTAAGGAGGGTGACGTGCCACTCATCAGCTCCAGCCACAGGCGATTGGCCAAGGAGCTCACATTTGTCAGTGTCCTGGGAATGGCAGCAGTGGGTGGGGAACATGCTGCTCTCCTGCTTGTAGCATTTCAGGGGTCTAGAGCCTTGGCATGGTCCTTTGTCCTGCCCCATGTTTACCTTTCCAGTTATTCATTTCTTGCCACTTTCTCCTTGTTTCCCCTTCTGCAAGACTAGCCCAGGTCAAGTTTCTAGTCTGTCAGCTCTCTACCCTTTCTGTGCAGTTCCCTCTACTTGAAACACTTTCTTCCCTCTCTCACTGCCAAGCCTGCTCTCTGCTGCTGATCCAGGATGGTCTGGGTTGACCTCATTACCCCTAGGTTCTTTCCTGCAGAGGCCATCCTATAGAAACAAATGTCTTGTAATGTCTCCTCAACTTGAGTGTGGGCGGGGCTGGAGACTCTCTTGTTCAATATAATATAACCTGTGTTGCTGGATATAGAGCCCAGTAAATGCATGTTGAGTAAATGTTGGGGTCTGTCACAGGAACAGGAGGCCCGTCAGCGTTTGGTGGGAGTTATGGAATAGACTTGGCTGGCAGGAGAGGCAGAAGGATCCTGTTTCAAGGGACTGATAACTACTATGGATAAGGAGTGGACTGAAGTTCTGACTGAAATGTGTTCACCAAGCAATTTCTGTTCCTGATTGTGCTGGGGCCTCCTAGAGCTGCTCCCTCTTATGCTCTTCCCTCCACACACCCCAGATGAAGGAGACTATGGATCTGAGCAGAGCAAGGAAGGCATCTGCATGGAATGAGGTCTTTGGGTCCCTGTCCTTCCTGATTGGCACCATCCATAACTCCTGTCTGCCCTCTTAGGAGTGAGCAGAGCAGGCACACTTGGGTGGCAGATAGACAGGGAAATGGTTGAGCATTTCGTTCTTGTAAAAAGACTCATATTAAACCTTACCCACCCAGGGCTCAGGGACCATTGCAGAAGAGGGGTAGAAAGATTTAAGAGCCAGGGGTGGTGTATGGCCACAAGGAAACAGAGTCTTCCAGGCTTCTGGGAACTTGCTTATGTGAATTTATAGCAATGGTGATAGCATGCATAAATACTCATGCAAACTCAGAAAAAAGCCCAGCATAGAACTGGGGAAATGAGCAGGAGGCCCCAGTCTTTACTGAGGAACTATTGGCAGCTGATCACTGCTGGGTGAAGGAGAGGTGGTCCTCTTTAAGGAAGTGATGCTATATAGGCTGAACAGGCTCCAGTGGGTGAACTCAAACCGAGGATATCTGGGTGCACAAACTTGACTTAGTCTTAACATAAATGACAGAATGTATGAAATCCAGTGGGTGGGCCATGGCGGGGTGCAGACAAGGGAGGGGTTCTACATATGATTAAGATGTATCAAATGAAATGCACAAGAAATTCAATAAAAATATATATAAAAAAGAGTAAATATGTGCAGACCAAATTCTCTAGTGGGATGTGGGGCCCTTGTAGACTTGTGCAGAGCCAGTGTTTGTGGAGGGGGCGTACTTTCCCCAGACTCTACAGGCTCTAGATGCTTGTAGTTTGTTCTAAGCAAGAGCCCCAAAGTCAATCCCTCCTCCCTCAGAGGCTTAGAGGCCAGGATCTGGCTGATTAGAGCAGGTGCCCTGTTCAACCTTAGGCAGAATCCAGTGTAGCATGTGGAGGGACACATGTGAATAGGTAGGTTTCTAGTTGAGACCCTTCTGTTTGATGTGGAGGGGTGATATGGGTGTTCAGTGTCCAGGGGTCTCTCCGGCAGGTCTATAACTTGACCCAGGAGTTCTTCCAGCATGGTAAACCAGTCAATGCTGAGAGTCAGAACAGCGTTGGGGTATTCACCCGAGAGGAGGTGCGCAACCGCATCAGGGACGACCCTGACGACCCAGAGGCCACCAAGCGCCTGAAGCTCGCCATGATCCAGCAGTACCTAAAGGTATCTTTGCTGTGGAGTACAAGTGCCAGAGTGAAAAAAGACCGAATCTGGGGGAGTCAGGGTCTGAAGGCCTACACTGCTCAGAGTTCTGGTTCCTTGCCTGGCCCAGCCGTTGTGTCACATGGCTTCTCTCTGGATCCTCCCACAGGTGGAGAGCTGTGAGAGCAGCTCTCACAGCATAGACGAGGTGTCCCTGAGTGCCTTCGGGGAGTGGACCGAGATCCCTGGTGCCCACCACATCATCCCCTCTGGCTTCATGCGGGTTGTGGAGCTGCTGGCTGAGGGCATCCCTGCTCATGTCATCCAGTTGGGGAAGCCTGTCCGATGCATCCACTGGGACCAGGCCTCATCCCGCCCACGGGGTCCTGAGATTGAGCTTCGGGGTGAAGGTGACCACAATCACGACACTGGGGAGGGTGGCCAGAGTGGAGAGGGTCCCCAGCAGCGTAGGTGGGAGGAGGAGGAACAGTGGCCAGTGGTTGTGGAGTGCGAGGATTGCGAAGTGATCCCAGCGGACCATGTGATTGTGACGGTTTCGCTGGGTGTCCTCAAGAGGCAGTACAGCAGCTTCTTCAGGCCAGGCCTGCCCACCGAGAAGGTGGCTGCCATCCATCGCCTGGGCATTGGCACCACCGACAAGATCTTCCTTGAATTTGAGGAACCCTTTTGGGGCCCTGAGTGCAACAGCCTGCAGTTTGTATGGGAGGATGAAGCAGAGAGCCGCACTCTCACCTACCCACCAGAGCTCTGGTACCGTAAGATCTGTGGCTTTGATGTCCTCTACCCACCAGAGCGCTATGGCCACGTGTTGAGTGGCTGGATCTGTGGAGAAGAGGCTCTGGTCATGGAGAAGTGCGATGATGAGGCTGTAGCTGAGATCTGCACAGAGATGCTGCGACAGTTCACAGGTGGGCCCTGTGTTCAAGTCATCTGTGCCTGGCCCTGTTCTCATCTCCTAGGTAATAGCAGCTGTTCCCTCTCCAATCTGTGATGGTGAGGTGACTGTGTCTACTGGGCGAGCCACTGCAGGGCCATGCTTAGCCTCTGTCTCCTCAGTTGCTGACACTCTCCTATTTTGGAGTTGGAATCACTCAGAACCATAGCTCTTTGTTCCTTTCCTCTAAGGGCTGATGGTGAAAAATTCAGGCATCACCATCACCACCGTTGCCCATTTCCTGTTGCATACAAGACAGGTGGATTTGTGTTTCACTCTCTGATTGACTGAACGTGAACTCACTATGTAGCACCCACTGACTTTGAACCCAAGATCCTCCTGCCTCCGTCTCCCGAGTGCTGGGACCACAAGCATATGCCACCATGCTCAGCTTCTTTGATTCTTTTTTTAAAATTATTTATTTAATAACCACATAACCAGAAGAGGCATTTCATTACAACAGCATTGACATAGTCAATGACAATTTCCAGAGCTAAGATGCTTCTCTTTCAAAACTGGCTGTAAATTTTTAGGTTTACAGTTGAATTAATATGGTTATACAATATTGTACTCTGTATAAACCCTATAAGACATAAAATTAAATGAGGTTTTAAACTTTGAAAAAGATCTCCATTTCATTATTAAAATACACAGTTTCATACAGAAAAATTCATTTTTAATACAATTGACACTAAGATGCACATGCATTTCTAATCTCTATATATCTGATTATTACTAGTCACAGTCGGTTACTTTCTGAGCTCCTTGGCATCTGAGCATAGATATAAAGTCATCAGGTAGATTTCAATGGTAATGTTTTTCACAGCTACTAATTATTAAGGAGCAAATTTTTGTGCTTTGAAGAATTGCAGGAGCCCATGACATTAGAAAGGGACACATGATTGTCTGAAAACTTTAAAAAATGGTGCTGGGAATCAAACCTAGGGTCTCATGGGTGCTAAACAAATGTTCTACCACTGAGCAACCTCCCCCACAGTTTTAAAATAGGAAAATTAAGGCCCTGAGGTATGGAGTGTTTTTGTTTCCTGGGAGGTCACCAGGAAGTAACCAGTGGATATAGAGCTCAAGCCCCACCTCCCTCCTTTCCCCTCGTTTTTATACCTACCTCTTGACTACCTGGTCTTCCTGGAACCCCAGAGGTGAGTGGAATTGTCTGACTGTCTTGGGGTATCTTCCATATGCAACCATTTCTTATGCTCTCTCACCTTAGCTCTTCTGACTTCCCATCAGGGAACCCAAACATTCCAAAACCTCGGCGAATCCTGCGTTCAGCTTGGGGCAGCAACCCCTACTTCCGAGGTTCCTATTCATACACACAAGTGGGCTCAAGTGGGGCAGATGTGGAGAAGCTGGCCAAGCCCCTGCCCTACACAGAGAGCTCCAAGACAGCGGTGAGTGGGATGTGGTGAGGAGACATTGGTGGGGGCATTTTATGTATGTCTGGTCCAGGGGAGGATGTGTGGGTAGTGTTCATTAAAGTTACTAAGGTAAGAAGTGATGGGGGCACCTCATATTGAAGGAGAAAACAAGACGGCATAGACTTAACATCTGGAAGAAAAAAATGGAATAAAATAGAAACTTTAAATACTTTCTTGAGCTTCTGAAATGTGATTCCATGCTATGCTGGACATTAAGCCTCCAGCTGCATTTAAATTAAACTAATTAATTAGAACTTAAATTAATAAATTAAAATTTTAATTGATCTGGGTGTGGTGGTGCATTCCTTTAATCCCAGGCTTCTGTGACATTGAGGCCAACCTGGTGTGTTCCAGGCCAGCTGTGGCTACAGGGAGACCCTGTCTGAAACAAAACAAAATATAACACAAAACAAAAACAAAAAAATTTAATTCCTTATTGTTGCACTACTTATATTTCAAGTTTAATAGCCACACATGTCTGGTAGCTGCCAGATGGTGTTGTGCAGTGCTGTAGAATGTTCTGTTGGACAGCAATACAATTGTATTCTTGTGTTTTTAGAAAATAAAGTTGAGGGGCTTAGAATATAGCTCAGGTGGTAGAGTGCTTGCCTAGCACGAAGCCGCTGGGTAAGCTGCCTGGCACTTCAGAAACCTGGTATAGAGGTACACACCTAGTGGTTACACCTGTAATCCTAGCACTGAGAGGTAGAGCCAAGAGGATCAGAAGTTCAAAGTTATCCTTGGCCACATAGTTCAAGACCAGCCTGGGATACTTGAAACCCTGTCTCAAAAGAAAAGAAAAGAAAAGTTAAGAATACTGCCCAACTATATTCTAAGAAAATAATAAACCTGGAGTCAGTGAGATAGCTCAGTGAGGGTGCTTGCTACCAAGCCTAGGCACCTGAGTTTGATCCCCAGAACCCAGTAGAGGTAGAAGGAAGGAACCAACTACCACAAGTTGTCCTCTGATCTTCACACACACGGTGGTACGTCTGTGTGCTTATGCATGTGCGTGCGTGCGCGCGCACACACACACACACACGTAAAAACGAAAGAAAGAAAATAGTGAACCTGAGAGAAATATGCATTTTTGCTTCAAAAAGTAAAATTTGTCCACCAAGTATAAATATATATTAAATGTTAAAATGAAACGCAACAGTATTATATTTAAAATAATCCTTTGGAGTTATTGGTGAAGGAGATTTCAGTCAACTAAGATGTACAGTATCTGTCTAGCTGTGCTCAAAGGGAGAAGACCTTACTGTGGTCATCTTCCTAAAAGAGACCTCTGACTATAATAAAAGCAAAGCAAAATAAAAATAACCATGACTTAAACAAGACAGGTGTTCACTTCCAATATATGAAGAGATCTGGAGGAAGGTGGGAGGACCAAGAACCTTTAACATCTGGCTTTTGTTTTCAAAGTCACCTGTGACCCAAGAGAACTCCAAGAACTTTAGCTCTTACATCTGCACCATAGACTGGAAGCAGGCAGAAGGTTTATAGGCTAAAAGGGGATTCCTTGGAGCCGATACAGTGGTTTCTAAGCAACAGTGCACATGAAGCTCATTGGCTAGAACTAAGTCACATGATTATACATTGCTGCTAGAAGGCTGGACCATGTCATTTTTATTTTGGATGACTTTGAACCCAGTTAAGAACTAGGATGTTTTACAGAGGGGAGAGATGAATGGTGGGTGTGGGAGTGCGAAGTTTGTGCTGTGCTACAACCCATCCCTCTTTCTGTTTATCAACCTCTGTGGGCTCCTTATTGGTGGAAGTGGCTTACCCTGGGAGCTTGTTAGAAATGCACATTCTTGGTCTACACCTGTTGGATTAAGCACTGCTTTCTTGGATAAAGTCCACATTCAAGCTTGGGATGGAAGAAGTTGAATCATTCCTGGATGTCACCTAGATACCTGCTTTGAGACTGAGCCTTGGTTATACCAAAAATTGTACTGTCCCCAGGGTGGTGAATTTTTGCCTCCAGTTTTCCCTCTGGCTGAATGACTTTTGGCTGTTTATTCACCCAGAATCCTCTCAGAACCAGTACAAAGGTCCTGTTCTCTGGGATCTTCAGATACTGGACCTCTTTTCTGGGCTTTCAGCACCTTACTCAAACACCCATCATCACATATGACAGCTTAGTAACTGGGTTTCATGTCTGGCTTCCCCACCAGCATGGAAGCTCCACAAAGCAGCAGCCTGGTCACCTTTTATCATCCAAGTGCCCAGAACGGTCCCTGGACCCTAGTAGGGGCTCCATAAAGGTTTGTTAAATTACCAACTAACTTCATTGAGTGTTTACATTCTTCCAGATTCTAAGTACTTACATGCATAGTTTTGGTTTCACTTAATCTTTACAGCTGCCTTCAGAAGTAGGTGGCATAAATCTGTTTGGCAGATGAGCAAGGCTTAGGGAGGTTAGACCATTTATCCTGAGTTCATTGTTAAGAAACATACATAGCCTTTCAACTGTAGAGCCAGGACTTCTAACAGCCTTAGAACAGAAAGAACAGAATGTGGCTTGGATGTTGGGGAAGAAATGGGAAGGTGGCCAGGTGGGTGGGTAACTTTTTGTCCTGTAAAAGCAACAGTACCTACCTACATCCTATTCACTTGTATCTGCCTTGTAGGGATGGGGGTTCTGGGGCAGACAGGGAGCCCTTTGGCCTTTGCTGATCCTCCACCCTTACTTCTTCTTCCTCCCACCTAGCCCATGCAGGTGCTGTTCTCGGGTGAGGCCACCCACCGCAAGTACTACTCCACCACCCATGGTGCTCTGCTCTCTGGCCAGCGTGAGGCTGCTCGTCTCATCGAGATGTACCGAGACCTCTTCCAGCAGGGGCCCTGAGGGCTGTCTTCACTGCCAAATGTGTTCCTTAAAGAACCACTAACTCGTGATTGCCCATCCCTGTCCCTTGCCCTGTGTGCTCCTAACTTTGTAATCCTCTGTAGAGTGGAATTTTATCTTTATTAGAGCTGGATACCTGGGCTGGCTTCAGTCAGACCCAGTCCCGTAGCTTTTCTTTTTCTCCAGGCTGGGTAATGACCAGGTGGGATGCTGACCTCCTGTTTTCCCTTCTTCGTCCATGTTATTGCAAGTGCCTTCAATACTTTGCATTTGGGGATAATAAAAGAGGCGATCCTTCCCATGCTCTTCAGCTTCTCAGTTCTCAGCCTGTGTGTGTGTGTGTGTTTAATCACATCCCCTCTGACTGGGATTGATGGGGGAAGCTGTGGTTGGGCTGGACTCCTAAAAAGGAAGGTAGTACTTAGGTTTACCTCAGCCTGTGTGTGTGTGTGTTTAATCACATCCCCTCTGACTGGGATTGATGGGAGAAGCTGTGGTTGGGCTGGACTCCTAAAAAGGAAGGTAGTACTTAGGTTTACTGCAGAGATGTTCCTTTACCCAGCCTGTTTGTAGCTGTTCCGTGAGACCCCTCTGGAATAGGTACCTCTGCCTGCTCAGCACCCGGTTCCTCAGAACAAGCCTGGGTCTGCCCACTGGCCCTTCTTGAAGCTTGATTGGATGATGAGCTACATGGAATAAAGGTGTTTTCAGTTGCCAGGCTTGATGGGTTCATTATTAATCCATTGCTGGCCACAGGGTGGTGAGTCTGGCTCAGGTTTTAAAAAACTAACAATACATGTTGGATGTCTTCCATAACACTACTTACACAATGTAAATGTGGTTCTTACTTTGGTCACAACAGGGTGCCTCCACCCTGGCCCAGAGTTCCTTTGTGGGAAGCCACCTTTACTTTTTGTGAACTTGCATTAGAAAGTGTTCCCTTTCTCTCACAGCCCCTGGATTTCTCTACCAACTGCAGTGGGAGGGACCAAAACAGCCAAGGGCATAAGTAGGAGGGGGAAAGTAGTCACCAGGTAAGGAGTTTAAAGAACTTCATTGGAGGTAAGAAAGCTCAAAAAGGCGATTTAGTGGCTGCATAGTAGGGTTTTTAGATGTGGGTAAAAGTGAGAGAGAGAACATTTACTCAGGACCAGTGACCTGCTGGCAGGATGTCAATCATAAGTGCTGGGCACAGGGTCTCTTGATATGATATGGATGCCAGCCATGGTTGGGAAGGATGATTTATCTTTGTAGGTAAGTGAAGCTTTTAAGGTTAGCGTGCTTGTCTCAGGTAGGCAGTGAAGTATGCCCCAGTCCACAGTGTGGGCCCATCTACTGTGTTGTACTTGATGAGAAGATGAAATTGGTATATCAAAAAAAAAATCTGCAGTTGTTGGGGTAGACAGTGGACATGGCACAGCCACACTGGGAGATAGCATGGCAGATTCTACTAAGGTTGGCCATGTACCTGCCAGCATTTCCACTCCTGGTTCTTAACAAAGGGAAATGAAAGTGCAGATGCCCACCAAAACTGTACCAAAAGTCTCTGGGAGAAAGCCAAGGGACCCTTGGGAGATACAGGTAGGAACAGGTGCAGGAGGAGTGGCCTGGAGAGTCTGATAAAGCAGTCAGCCCTCCAGGGTGTAGCCCCCACATCAAATAATGACATCATGTGGGTAATGTGCATGATTTACATCCCCCCTCCGCTTGCAAAGCAGATTTGAGACAGATGAACAAGAAAGAGAAGCCCTTCAGAAGCAAGACACTAGCCCTAACAGGAGCATAGACTGTGTCTCACATGGTGGGGACCAAGCTTCTGAAATATATGTGGCATCTATTGAAACACAAGGGATCTATCCAGTGTGTGACACTTAGGCCAACACCCATGCAGGTGCTGCTGTTATTCCCAGTGCCTGAATTTCACATGCAGAGAAAACTTTCCTGCAGTGGACTAGACTTAGTTGCATGTTGTCTTGTATCCTAGTCACTAAGAACTCCATGGTCAAAGGTGTTCACTTACGGCTTTGTGGGAGCCTCAGAAAGGTTCCACAGAGGGTCTACATACGGTACCGTGTCTTTGCCATTGCTGCAATGTGATGTGCAAAAGACTGTATATTATCTTCTATTTCATGGGAGCTGTCCCTCCCAAAAGCAGGGTAGAAGCAAAGTGTCTCTGATTTGAATCTCTGTGTTCATCAGTTTTCTGTTGCTGGGACAAGCTACTTAAGATAATTAGCTTAAAAGAAGGAAAGGCTTATTTTGACTCATGGTTTCAGAGGTTTTAGTCCCTGGTTGGTTTGCTCAGTACTCTGAGGTGGGAGCATGTGGTAGAGGCAATCTTCATCTCATGATGAAACAAAGAGAGAGATAGGAGGGATCCAGGGTCTCTATATCCCCTTCAAGGACATGCCCTCAATGGCCTGGATACCTCCCATGAGGCCCCACCTCTTAAAGGTTCCACCATGTCCTAATAGTGCCACAGGCTAGAGACCAAGTATTTAACACATGGGCTTTGGGAGGATGGTCCAGATCCAAACTAGCATTAGCTTGGGCTTGTTGGGATGAGATCAAGGGCAACTCCTAGGTGTGGTAGGGGTAGGCTGCTGTCTCAGTTCTTAAGAATTATCTGTCTAATTATTGGCTTTTCCAACTTAATGGTAGAGTTGAAGGAGGCTAGGTTTTCTTATAATAACTGTCTGGGCTGTTTATTGAGGCTGTTCCTGATTTGTATAGGGCAACATGCAAGAAGGCTATTGTGGTGGTAAGGTGACCATGACATCTAACCTTGTGGTATGTATAATATGAGAAAAGGGGGTTGGTCACTGCTTTGTTTCATACTATTTAAGTGGCAGATGATAGATGAAAAGCTATTATCACTTTCTTTGATTTTAGTGGCAGTTGCTTGATACTGATTTTACAGGAACATCTATAACATGATCCTTCAAGGAATGTAAAGTGTTGGGCATGTTTTATTTTACAAACTCAGTGTGCGTGCGGTTTTGATCTGTTGAACTGTGTATTCATCCTTCATTTCACCCCTACTTCTTTTTGTCTTGGATCTACTACCACACTCTGCCCCATATGTGGGCCACATGGGGTCACATAATCCTCTGTGCATCTGAGAGACTCCAGTGTCCTTTATACCTGTGTGGGCCATTGGCTGTCCTTTACGTGTTTGGATTGGTCTCAGTGTGGTCTGTCCTGACGAGGTGTAAATAGGACTGGGATTTCACATTTGGTTTCTCATTTCATTTGATGTCTTCCCAGTACCCTCAGCTCTCTTGACCTTGCTCTCTTAAAGCCGGTCGGCACATTTCAGTCATGCATCAAGCCATACCTGTGGTCTGGGCTGCAGGGGCCCTTGTCTTTGCTCCTCTCCATAGTCAGACTTGACAAGCATTTTCCACATTGGTCCTTTATCCAGCTTCATCGTCCTCACCCCAAAAGTTGGCTGTGGGGATCTTCAAATTGCAGAGACCCAAAGGCTCCTTCTCACAGGGCAGGACCCCAGAGGCAGAAGCAGCTTAGACCCGTGTCCCTGGAAGAAAAGACAAATCATGGACTAAAGCACAATCTCTGGCGCCCCCTGATGGCTGAATGAGAACACAGCGCGTACCCAGAGCATTTGTGAACTGATTATCCGCGCTTTACTGAATTCAAACAATGAACAAACAATAGTAAGTCACAAGGCCTCCCTTTCGTGTCGAATAAATAAGTAATATTGTGTCTCTTTCTACAGTTCCATTGATTTTTTAATTATTAACAGTAAAAAGGCACTGTTGGCCCCAACAGGTGTTTCATTTTCTTCGTTTGCTCGGTCTTCATTCTTCTGTTCTAGCATGTTTAGTTCTCTCTCTCTCTCTCTCTCTCTCTCTCTCTTTCTTTCTTTCTTTCCTTTTTTTTGAGACAGGGTCTCCCTGTAGCCCCAGCTGTCCTGGAACTCACTATGTAGACCAGGCTGACCTTGAACTCATAGAGATCTGCCTGCCTCCTCCCGAGTGCTGGGGTTAAAGGTGTGCCACCACTTCTGGCAGTGATTTCATTTTTTAATGCCAGGTGAGAAGTGAGAAGGTTTAACTAAAGAAAAATTTCACTAAATCAATCAATAAGTGTGACTTCAGTTTGTTCCCCAAGTGATGCTAGACTTTAGAGTTGTATATTCAATATTTATATGTGAGGAATTAAGTATTAGTATTTATTGTGTCCCATTAAATCTGGCTGGTATGGGGACAAAATAAGGTTCATTAAAAATAATCTTATTTGGGGCTGGAGAGATGGCTCAGCGGTTAAGAACACTGGTGGTTCTTGCAGAAGACCCGGGTTTAAATCCCAGCACCCACATGGCAGCTAACAACTGTCTGTAACTCCAGTCCCAGGGGATCCGACAGCCTCTTCTGACCTCTGCGGGCATTGCACGACATAGGCGCAGTTACCTACATGCAGGCAATACACGCCTACACATAAAATAAAAATAAAATATTTATAAAAATAACCTTATTTGTTGGAATGCAGTTGCATATACAGTATACAGATCATGAGTCGTCAGCTTTACATATTTTGAACTCCTAATGTAACAACAGATAAAGAAACAAAAGTGTCCCTTGTACCTCTCCCAGTCATTACCCTCACCAAGGATGTGTTAGGCAGCTTTCCACTACTGGGACAAAGTATGTCAGACCATCAACTCATAAAAATAAAAGGTTTATTTTGGCTCCCAGTTTTTGAGGTTTCAGTTCATGGCCAGGCATACTCATTGCTTTTGGGCCTGTGGTGATGCAAAGATCCGAACCAGAGCAAAGGGCTGCTACCATTGTAATTTACTCTTCCTTGTTTCTGTATTTCATGGAAACATACTGCCGCCTCAGTTTCTTTTCCTGTTGCTGTGATAAAATATACTGATAAAGGCAATTTAAAGGAAAAAAGGGTTTATTCTGGTTCACAGTTCAGGGGCATACTACATCATGTTGGGGAAGTCAAGGTGGTGGGAGCTTGAAGCAGGTGATCAAACACATCACATCCACAGTCAAGGGCAAAGAGCAATGAGTGAATGCATGTATGCTGTGCAACTCACTTTTTTAATCTACAAAGTCCAGATCCTGTCCATGATTCAGATGGGTTTTCCCATATCAATTAATGTAATAAAGACAGCCCCCCACAGACATGCCCCAAGACCCAAGTGATTCTAGGTTTTGTCCAGTTGACACCACACATACTATTACCTTTTGATCCTTTAGCTCATAGTTATGAATTTAAACTTGGTCTGTGTAGCGAGCATTTTGTCCTTCTCACTTGTGGATCACAGTCTATTGTGTGATGTGCTATGAACATCACTCGTGATGGATGGGACATTAGATTTGTTTCGAGCTTTTGACTACTAAAACAGTGTGGCTGTGAATGTTCTAGCGTATGTCTTCTGGTGAATATATGAATACATTTCTGTCTGGTATATAACCAGGAGAAGAACTGATGGGCAGCATGGTATGAGTAGGTTATGCTTTAGAAGATCAAGGTATAATGGCTGTCATCTCCTGGATTGTGGGAAATGTAATATTTCTTCCTGGCTCTGCAGGGATGTTATACTCGGTCATTATCCATTTTTGTTTTCTTTTGTATGTTCAACCTGACCTGAGAAAACTTAGCTGAACCTCCTTCTAGTTAATCTCATGACAGCTGATGGCCGGGTCCCTGAAGCCCTCATTGCTATCACAGCATCCATGGAACATGCTTGGAACTACCACAGATACCAGGGCAGGCAGTACCAGGTCTCAGTTCGCCAAGATCAGGGAACTGAGACCTGGGGCATTCTAGGGGCAGCTTGTAGGCCTTGTCCATTTTCTGTTGAGTTAATTTCCATCCTCTTTTTGGGTCCTCCATGATTCATCTATTGTTTACCTTGGCCAAATAAGGCAGGTCAAATGGTGATAGGCCTAGACTTGTGACCTGTTTTCTTTCTGTAGAGAAAACTTGCTTCTTCTTCACCTCTTTATCTCCTCCCCACTCTCCTCCTTTTCCTCTCCTCCAGCCTCCTGATCTCCCCTCCGTATCCTTGCTTCTATTTTGTGCAAGATTATCACACCTCATAAATTCTCCTCTTTGCCTGCATCCTAGTCCTCAGAACCATGTCAGCATCCCCTGGAACTCAGAAATGCAGAATCTCAGGCACCTCTTCCAGCCTGAATCAGAATCTCCATTTCAACAAGATCCCCAGGTGATCTGTGTGCATTTGGGTTAATCTGTGCTGATTGCCTTACAGTGAGACTGTGTTTCATGCTTTTCAGAGGGCAAAGTTAATCTCCTCCTTACTCCTCGCCCTCTGTCACTCATCTCTAGCACTGCCCCTGCTTGCTCCCTCACTCCTTTCAGGGATTTCTTTGCTTATCTTTTTTTTTTTTTTTTTTTTTTTTTTGGAGACAGGTATCACTATGTATCCCCCACTGGTCTGGAATCCACTATAAAGACCAGGCTACTAGTCTCAAACTCACAGAGATCTACTTGATTTGTCCTCCCAAGTATGGCTTGGCCCTTAAATGTGTGTGTGTGTGTGTGTGTGTGTGTGTGTGTGTGTGTGTGTCTTTGTGTTTGAGTTGCTCATCTTTAAGTTATTTTGCAAGCAAGTGGCTGGTCTTCCCAACAGCCTTGAGGGTGTTCCAGGGCTGAGATCCTCTTCAAGTCCTTTTGCATATCTAGAGACTTTCTCTTTAGTGTGTTGGATCAGCAGCATTGGTCTTATCCGATAGCTTGTTACAGATTCAGAATCTGAGGAGGTGGTGGCACCTGGTTTGGAACTAGACTGGGCTTGAACTCACATGTTCCTGACGCTGCCTCTCTAGTGTTGTGATTACAGATGTGAACCGTCACTCCCAGCAGAACCTGTATTTTAAATCACAGCTGCAGATTTGATATATAATTATGGTTCCTTTGTGCATTGGAATCACCTGGGGAGCTTTAAAAGCCATGAATGCTCAGGATTACCTCTGTAGACCTGTGTTAATAAGCCTTATCCCTGTGTCTTCAGTGTTTCCAGCATGAGGGGCTTGCTTCCTTGGGGCACGTCTATCACAAAACAGGAACCAAAGGGTGAGCGTGGCCACTACCAGGCATAGATGCTCCAGCAATTCATATTCTGGAATTGGGGAACTTCCCTGCAGGGGTCCAGATCTCTTGGGTGATTACAAGATATAGTTAGGTCACAGTCCTATCAACTTTGTACCTGTATAGCCCCCACTCTGACTAGTGGTGGTTTTTTTTTTTTTTTTTTTTTTTTTTGTTTTTTTTTTGACTCTGACATTTCTTCTAGCCAACAAGCACACAGATACTTTGTGGAAGAAGGATGTTTACAAAACAAAGCTTGTGGTGTCATGGCAGGCTCTTTAGTCCAGCCCACCAACCCTTCTCCTTCACTAAAGGAATTTTAGGATCATAAAATTACCCAGATTGATCAATTTATCATATATTAATCAGTGTTATCCTAGGAATAGCTTTTTGGACAATTTGTTGTCATTTCTGTTTTCTTAAATTTCCCATTTTATGACCTTGGGCAGTTATTATACTACAACAAATTCCCTACTATACTATAATTTTTTAATACTACCACTGTAGTGGTTTGGTGCCCATGGAAGCCAGAAAGGGCATCAGATACCCTGGAATTGGAGTTATAGATGATTGTGGGCCACCATGTGGGTGCCGGAAGTGGAACCCAGGTCCTCTTCAAGAGGAATAAGCACTCTTAACTGCTGAGCCATCTCTACAGCCCTTATGAAATGGCAAGATTAACTTCATTTTGTTCTAGCTGACTTGCTTTACCCTGGTTTTGTCCAGCCATTCTCATTGTAGCCAGCCAGGTGGGATGTCTTATGCAGGCAGTTTCAGGGAGTACATTGTTTCTACAATACTGGGACACTTACAAGTAGTTAGGTAGCATGTCCAGGTAGCATGTCCTTCCACCCAGCTACACCTGCATCTCCATGGAGCCCATTGTTTCTGCACTTGTTTTTCCCTAACCGAAACTTTTTGTTAACTGAAAATTTCTTTGTTAACTGACCTGCCCCTGGCTTGGTATAAGTATGGTATCTGATATAACTATGATGTAATTGTGATTTTAAGCTTTATAAACCTCACTCTGCTTCTCCTTGGATTGAGAGTTCTTTTAGGCATTAGTCCTCTCTCTAATCACTATTAATAAAGGACTCCTAATTTGGCCATCATTATGTGACATTCCTCTGTGCCTCTTGCTTGGTATTATACCCCCCTCCCCCCAAATCACCACTTGGACTCAGTTTCACTCCAGGTCTCCCCAGCTTGATGAATTGTTATAGGGGAAGTGTATTCTGCGACATTCCAGGGCCCTGTGACTCTCATCAGAGCTGGAGAGTCCTGGAATGACTGCTCTGCAATCTAGACCAAAGCTGATTGAGTCCTTCTGGTCCTCTTAGGAGGTAAGTTCTGTTATTTCTGGTTTGGAGCTCTATTATGGTCTGGTCTGGTTTGGCACAGTATTTAATAGTGGGAGTGTGATCTTGACAAAGATCCTCTCTTGACCTTTTTTTAAATTTTTTTTATTATTTTTATTTTATGTGTATGTATGTATTGCCTACATGTAGGTAAGTGCACCCGTGTCATGCACTGCCCGTGGAGGACAGACGAGGCTGTCAGAGCCCCTGGGTCTTCTGCAAGAACAATCAGTGTTCTTAAGTGCTGAGCCAGGTCTCCAGCCCCAAGAACCATTATTTTTAAGTTTTTTTCTATTAGCATATGCTAATTGTATAAAATAAAGATTGCCATTGTGATATTTTCATACATGCATATGACTTGGCTGTACACACTGCCCCCCCCCCCCGCAATTATCCTCTCATCTCCCCTCTGTGCTGGTTTTTGTCAGCTTGACAACCTAGAGACACCTGGGAAGAGGGAACCTCAGTTGAGGAATTTCCTCTATCTGATTGGCCTGTGGCCATGTCTGTGAGGCATTTTCTTAATTGGTAATTGATACAGGAGTACCTAGGCCACTGTGGGTGATACCACCCCTGGGAAGGTGGGCCTGGGATGTATAAGAAAAGTAAATGGACAAGCCAGGGGAGCAAGCCAAAGCAGCATTCCTCCAAGGTCTCTACTTCAATTCCTGCCTCCAGGTCCTACCCTGCTTAAAGTTCCTGCCTTGGCTTCCTTCAGTGATGAACTGTGATCAGGATGTGTAAGCCAGATAAGTTCTTTCCTCCTCAAATTGGTTTTGGTCAAAGTTTTATCATAGCAGCAGAGCAAAATAGGACACCTTCACTAGGTTTTTAATCTTCTATGACAATCCTTCCTTTTTCTTCAACTCTCTTATTTTAAAGTACAGCATGCAGAGGGCAGGACAGTACTCTGGTTGGTCTTGCACTACCCTGTGGCTGCTTCTTCTCACTTGTAGTTCTCAGAATAACTGTTGAATGATTTTGGAGTATAGAGCCCTGAGATCTAGAGGACTTGACTGAACAGCCCAAGGCCCTGTCTCAGTACCCCTGGAATCAGGGCACCCTTCAGTGCTTTAGTCAGGCAAGCCATATCCCGAGGTGAATACTGTTCTCTGGGATCCTCAATTTAACTACAAATGGAACGTGCACAATTGAGACTGTATCTGCCTGGCAGCTTTCCTGAGCTTTGGGGGACAAGCTAGCATTGGACCCTAGGGTTCGGTTGTCCCTTGGTGTCTCTAAGAAATGAGCCCACTTTGTATGTTCTGTTGGATGTGGGGTGTTCTGTCTCACTGGACTCAGACAGGTTGGAACCACCCACAGTGGAAACTTGCTTCACAGAAATGATATAAATGTATGATGAATAAATGATCAAAGTGCAGTTTTATGTCACCATCCAGGTAAAGAGATAAAACATTGCTAGGGCTGCTGTTTGAGTTTCACTCTGTTCTCTAATAAAACACTGACCAAAAGCAACTTGGGGGTTGGGGGAGGATTCATTTTGCTTAGGCTTCAAGGTCACAGTTGGTGCAGGAACCCAAGCTAGAGCTTGCACCAGAAACCACGGAGGGATGCTGCTTGCTGGCTCAATCACGACTTACAGCCTCATGCTTAGCAAGCTTTCTTTTTTAAAAAATAATTTATTGAGAATTTTATACCTGCATATAAGGTGTTTTGAACAAATACATACCCACTTTTTCCCCTCCAACTCCTCCCATATCTCCCCATCACCTTTTTTCTGATAATTTCATCTACTCTTTCTTCTTCTTTGATTTATTTATTTTTTATGGGGCCTTTTGCTACTCTAACATTCCCCCTTCTGAAGAGGTAACCCTAAAATCTTTTAAGAATTAGATGAAAATGCCTAAATATTTTTGACATTTTTGGCCTTTGGAATGGAGTAGGTTGCTAAGAGGCCCAAGGACAGTGTGAGTTTTAGCCAAGAAACTGGCTACTTTTCTTTGGGGTCTTTTTACCCTAACTGCCTAGCCAATTCCTACTTCCTATTCTTATCCCACCATCCTCTGAAGAGGTTACCCAAATTGCCAATAGGGAATAGGGATGCACGGGACGCAGTGGCTTCTTCATGCTGAACAGGGTCGCAGGGAGGCAATTGGAGTACCCCTTCAATGGGTCTGTCTAAAAGACACCCAAATTGCATAACTCTTATCTCAAGGAGGAAAAGAAAGTCTTTGAAT
>NW_008340856.1:368573-413538 GCF_000622305.1 Nannospalax galili
GAACTCTTAAAGAAATATACTGATGACTTTACTCTTTGGTTATACTTTCCTTTTGGGTGTTTAAGACCATACAGTTGGCCCAAATAAGTCAATTTAATTTTACACTTAAGATCATTTGAGGATCTGTTACTCAGGGGTCACATGGGCTTGGGAGGAGCCCCTGGCTCCTTTCTTTTACTAGTTCCATCTATGTGAAGATAAGTCAAAGGTCCTGCTCAACCTGGCTTCACTTGGAAGCATGAATGAGATGTTTCCTCTGAGTTGACCCTCCTCTATGTAGACTGGACACTGGATAAAGTCCATCTCATCAGGTCTCCATGTCCTCCCTGAACAAGAAGACAGGTGACTCACCACAATTAGAGGACATTTTGAGAGATGTTCCATAGTCCCCTGGAATTTAGTTGACTTTGGAGGACAAGGGGCAAAAACTGTCCCTTAAGTCCCTCTGACCACATTAGTGTAGGCCTCAAAGTATGGCTGTTAAACATCCAATAAGGTTAGTCCCACCAGTCTTGTACTTTTAATTATCATGTGCTATGTAGATAAGGCTTGGGTAAAAAACCGACTATTCTCAGAAAAACCTTGACTAGATGTATATTTTATTCCTTAAACTAGTTGACTAAACTATGACCATAGAAAATATGAGATTATGTGTATATTATTTTTGTCTCATCCTTTATATAACAAATCTACACAGACCTTCATCATTTGCTTTCTCATTTTTTCTGTCTTTTTTGGAAAATATCTCCATTCCCATATCCTTTTAACATCTTTTACATTCTCATTTTCTTTTTTACCTTAAAAAATAATTATGAGACATAATACCATCAACAAATAAATTTTCTATCTGTTGTGAGAAATCTTTTCCTGGGGATACTAAGCAATGCTTATTCCCTTTTAAGGTTCTAGTATCAAGCCAATGTTTGATTAAAGTTTTACTGGGGAACCAATGAATTTATTGAGCTTACTTACCGAGATAAGTACACTGGAATTAAGACTTTTTCTTACACATCACCTAGTGCTGAGAGCTCCCCAGGTCCTAAGGTCTTTTTGCCCTGTCCCTAACTCTTCCTATGTTCCTTCTTACTTTTTTTAATTGAATTTTTCTCTATTTCATACAGAAAATCATCTCTATAACCCCTTCCCCTTTAGCACCCTCCCATAGCACCCCTCACCCCCCACTGGAGTTCATACCTCCTGTCATTTGTGTTAAGGCCTTTCATGTAAAGTTAGATGTCCCTCAGTGCAAATTCACCCACTGGTATCTAGTCAGTCTATCCAGAGTCCCTCCGTTTAAGAAGTGTTCCTTCTTACTACTGTCTAGCCCACCATATATTTTGTTTACATTGTTATTACCTAGTCTGTTGTGTATCTTAGAACAAGAACTCCATGGAAGCTGAGTCCCCCGCCCCCCTTGTAAACTGTTATATCCTCACCTACCTGGCACGTGGTAGGTGCTCTGTAAATAATATCAAATGCATGCATAATTCAGTGATTTCATATAGGTATTTGTTGGTTGGAGAATATTGACTGGTTGAAGGTATCAGAAAGCATCTAGAGTCCTCCTGTGCAGGCAGAATTCACATCTAGGGTTTGGGGGCTGGAGGTGAGCAACAATGACCTCATCTGGATGAGACTAAGGCAACAGCAAATGTTATAAGCTTGTCCACTATGGTGACCATAATATGTTTCCTAAGAACTTAGAAATAAAAGCTCTTAAGACTGTGTTCCAGGTATTCCACTCTGGAATGAACCCATGACCTATGAGATTAGAGACAAGCACAGTGAATGTAAAGGCACAGAACAGGAGGAAAGAAGTAGGAATGAAGCATAAGTCAGTCTTACAAAGGACTTGACAATATGCACCTTTAGGTTGGGGAGGGATGCATCATGGAACAGAGGCAGGGCATACCAGGAGGTAGCACCCTGGTCCCTGTCCACCACCTCCCTGTCTCTGCCTTTAACCTCATTAAGTGGCTTTCAGATTACAGTTTGGCTCCCCATGAAGTTCACTGATGATCATTAGGATATTGACTTGTGTGATAGCTAAATTTCTGCTTAAAAATTAGACACTGACCTTGAGTTTAACAAACTTTACTTCCCAGTGAGTGAGGTAGCTCATTCCAGCTTACTGGAGGCTGGGCACTAGACCTGCTTCCTGCAGTTATAACACTGAGGTCCACCACCTCAGCACAGTCAGTTAGGTATTTTCTGATACTCCTGTTTTCTTAGGTTTCTTTCCAAATCCTATATATTTGACCAGTCTGAGAAGATACCCTTGGAGCACATGGATGTCAGAATAGCTCCCTTGTTCTAGGGCCTGGTGGGGGAGGCAGCTCTTAGTTTATGCTGTCTGAAGATTAAATAACTAAACCATGACTATGCACAATGGATGTATGCCACAAAAGGGATAAATAACTGAACACAAGCTTGAAGTATGTTGCAGTCTGAAGGCTGCCTGCCTGATGTCATTTTCTGAGGCTCCTTGCTGCCAGAATCCTATTCTGGCCCAGGTAGTAGTGTGTGGCAAGGAAGCAATCAATGACTCCCTTTGTTGTCCTATGGCTAGGGTCGATAGACTTTTGTAAAGGGCAAGTAAGTAAAACTTAGGTTTTTGGATTCAAGAGGCAAAATTGAAGATGATATGTTATTCTCACAATGAAATGATGAAAATATGAAGCTATTATTCACAAAATGTTATAAAATATTATATTATCCTTTTGACTTTCCTCCATTTTCAGTTTGTGGGCTTTACAAAATCAAGCAGAAGACTGAATTTGGCCTGTAGAATTTTTGGACCCTTTCTTTGAACAAATCACATCTAAATTCCCAGTTTCCCATGCTGGGTGGTCATGTGACCCACTTCTGCCAATAAGGCCCCAAGTTAAGTACATAGGGGATGGGTGGTTCTGGGTAAACTGTTGCTAGTTTGACCACAGGAGACAGATGCTACAGTGTTCAGTCCAGAACCCTCTCCCTTCTCTACCTTATGCCATTGATCTCACAGCAAAAGAAGCAGACCAATTCATTCACAGTCCATTTACCCATAACTTGTCAGGTGAGAAAACTAAGTGGCCTGGATTTCACATGGTTATTGATTGATGTCCTTAATGCTTGTGGTGTCCCTAGCTGATCCATTGTGCTAAGAGATCTCAATATTGTTTGCCCTGCTCCCTCCCTTTCTGAGGCCTTGCTTCTCCCATACTGGTGCCCAGATGGCTGTTCCCCATGACCATCCCACTCCCATTTGCCTGACCCAAAATGAGCCAATTTATGGGCTGATCAGTGACCTGTGGCCTCTATGGCTTGGCTCAAAGGATGAAGGTGACCAGTCTGATTCCTTCTCAGGAAAAGGAACTAGAGGTCATTGAGATGGCTCATCGAGTAAAGGTGCTTTCTGTGTAAAGCCTGGTGACCTGGATTTGATTCCTGGAACCCATGTAAAAAGTTGAAGGAGAGAACTGACTCCTTAAAGTTGTCTTCTGACTTCTAGACACATATACATACATAGGCACACATGTGCACACACACAATAATAAAGGTTTTGAAAAAAAATCCATTTGGTTGAGGTATATTTAAAAAAAAAGAAAAAGGAGCTAGGACTCTTGTTTGGTTTCTGGCAGGGTGTAAAGAAGGGAACACAAACATTCTGGTGGAGCCACATGGTTGGGGGCAGCTGAAGTACTGGCAGGTTCTGCAGTGCATCTGAACCTCTGACCCCTTCTTTTGAAAGCTCAGTTTGTTGTGGCCCCATTTTGTGGATTTCTTACAGATGACTTTGTTTTTCAATACTGAGGAAGGATGGAATGTAAGGCCTGACGCACGAGAGGCAGACTCTCCCGCTGCACTATGCTGTGCTACAGCCCACCTCTTTCTTGATTCCAAATGCACCCTGCACTTTCCCATAGGCCCTTTCAGGCCAAAACAGTTTTAGAATGTGGTTCTCCATCCCGATAAGCATTCTCCAAGTTTCCACATTCTTCCTGAGGTGAAGGCTTGGATGGAAGAATGGAAGACAGGACAGCCCAGACCATAGGAGAGCAGCACTAAGCCCCTTCTCAAAAGGTTCATCCCCCAGTGCCACCCAGGCCCATCTGGCTCTCTGTGAGCTGTTCCAGACAGAGAAACTGAGGACTTGTTTAGCCTTTTTCAAGCATCTGCATTTGTGCTTCCTTGGAGCCACAAGAAGGGCAGGGGGGAGCAAAACTCAAAAAGACCCAAAATTCTTTCCAAGTGGACAGATGGTGATCATATAGTCCCTTGGGGGTATAACAGGAGTAGAATCAGGGTCACAAGGGCTCTGAGGAGTCAGAACTATGAAACAAAGGAGTTCTGTGGAGGTCCCAGACCCTTTACTATGACCTGTCAGTGTCTGAAACAGAAAGGGCCCAGCGGCTGGCTAGGTCAGGGGCCTGCGGGGGGAGCGGGTATATGGACTGGAGGGCAAGGGGAGCCTGTGTTCTCACATAAGTGCAGGGCATAGCTGCTCTCTGGGAGACAACATGGACTCTCAGTGCCCTGTGGTCAGGATGAGTTGAGGGTGTGCACGCTGGGTGTGTGTAGATGCACATGTTCAAAACCGGATCTGTGGAGAGCTTAGGGAGGACGAGATGAGAAGTTGGGGAGGTGAGAAGCCAGGAGCTTCATAGGTGAATAACCTTGGTTGTGTTTGGGGGAGGGGGAATACACATCTGGAACTCCACAGCCCCTTGGGAGGCATTTATGTACACATGGTCATTGAGATGTGGCATGGATGAGATTATGTGAAGAGTTAAGAAAAGGAATAAAACCCTGTGGAACACTTAAGGGCAGGATGGGGGCCTTTGGAGGAAAGAGAAAGGGGAAGAGAGAGAATATATCAGGAAGTAGGGGAGGACCAGACAAGATTGCATCAATGTGGGATGAGTCCGGGAAACAGGAGGTCCTGGGTGACTTGCAAAAGCACCCTGGACCAAGAAAGAGTGTGGGAAGAGAGGCAAGGTGAGTGGCGAGAGCCCCTCTAGAGCAGGTGGATAGTTCCACTGCAGCCAGGACCCTAGGGTTAGAAGCAGGAATGGTGCTTTCTGAAGATAGGGAGGAGGACCTGGACAAATTCCAGTGTCCCTGAAAGCTTCTGTCCTTATCACATCTCATGGGACCAACCTTTCTGCTCACAGATCCCTTAAGATCACATGAAAGCAAAGGTCCAATTTCTTACAAGCACTTCAGTGAGTTTCTACTCAGATTTGTGGGATGGGCTGAGGGGCTGGGGCACTCGAGGTCCCAAAGTCACTTTCATGCCTGCCTCAGAAGGGTAATCACTAGTCTTTCATTCCTCTTGGCTGCGATGCTGTTACATCCCAAGAGTGAGTCGGCAGCAGTGCTTTCTTAGCTATGAGAACAAGATCCCTGGAGGTCCCTGTTGAGACTTGACCTCTCTAGGGACATTGCAGCCTTCTTCATCTCCTGCACACTCAGGTCCTGGTATGGACAGCAGCTGTGTGCCCAGGAGATAGGGCTGAAGTCTGACCATGGGATGACTGTCATACTTGGCACAGATTCTAAGCAAGCTGTCAATCCCATCTGCCTCCACCCCCACTGGGTGGACTAGGGCGAGGAGGCTCATTATGAAGGCTATTTTCTCTCCTCTCTGTTGATGTTCTCTGGACTCAAGTATCCTGGCATGTTTAGAGACTCTCCCCAGACCTTCTGTTGAAACAAACCTGTCTCATTCCTACCCACTCAGGAGGCCAATGTTCAGTCATTTGACATGTGTCTGCCTACTCACTGCCTGACTTCTGACTTGACCCATATTCCCACCTCTGTGAGAAGATAGCAAGGCCTGTTCCCCAGATTTAGGGAGGCCAGAATGTACAAAAGGAGTCATCTTTGGGGTATGTAGCATGCTCCCCAAATCTTCTCCTCTGTACCTAGGTGGTTAGGGGAGGCCATATCTGAAAACCCTCCTAGAGCATTTATAGACTAACTTTGAAAGACTTGAGATTGTGGTGACACTTCAGACAGACTACCTCCCTAGCAGGAGATAGAAACTTTTGGCTTAACAACACTGACCCATGTTGCCTCCAGTAGCTGGCTGTTCAGTTTTAAAACCCCAGATGCTCTAGGTATTGTCCAGATAGCTGACCTTTGAGGGTCCATTGGGCATAGTTATCACTCCATGCAGGTTGGATAAATATGGTTGGTATTTTCTTTCTAGAGACTGAATTGTTTATGACCCACTGGGATATACAACTTTACTCAAAGCTACCACATGATCGATTCCTAGGTATAAGTTCTCTTAGTATTCATGCACACTTCTACTTGGGCTTGTGTAACCTTTCATGTAAGGTTTAACATGTTTAACTGATGACCATTGTGTTGTCTTGGGCCCCTGAACTGTTACAGATGCATCTATGGAGGCTGACAAAGAGAAGATTTGTGCTTATGTTACTTTTAAAAGCCCACAAAACTCCCAAGTCCTTTAGTCATGCTAAAAGATCCAAATGATAACACCTATTGGAGGCAGTTATGTTGAAACTAGGGAGGCGAACGTAGACCCACTCTAGCCTGTAGTGGCCTAAGGATTTCTAAGGATTTTAGAAAAAGAAGGTTCTTTATGGATTATAGGCTAAAGAGGGACAGTTTGCATAGTGTGGGCAAAATATAGTTCTCTTACCAATAAATATGTTTCAAAACAACAAAGCTCTCCCCAGTCAGCAGCTTGGAATCCCAGCAAGAAGTGATGGGCAAGCACAGGCACAGTGAGCTATGTACAGTGTAAACAGTAAGGCCCCTGGGGCAGGGATAGTGAGGCCCAGGCCAGATGATGGGCACATACTGACTAGTGTAGGAGTGCAGGGAGGGGGACAGTGAGCCCAGGGCAAAATAGAGCAGGCTTGCATGGTGGCCATCCAAGATGCCACCAGAGTTGGGGTGGTACTGGTGGGTCAACTGACTCCTCCAGTTGGCAGTAAGGAGAAACTGTGTCCACTGAGTAGCCTTTTCCCTGGGATCAGCGAGGCAAGGATCTGTGCCTCTTCCTCCCCAAGGGGAGTGCTCATACCCGGGGTCCTCTGTCTAGGCTTCAGGGTCAGCCTACTGAGCAGTTTCTCAGAGACTGGATGGAAACGGCAGATCCTGCATTCTGTTCCTTCTGAGACTTCTGGACACCTGCGTCCAGCAGAGGGCGCCATAACCCACAACCCTGGACCAGCTCCAATCCTGAAGTCCAGCCCTGGTTGCTCCCTGAGGAACAGAACAGTCACACAAATCAGTTCCACACGAGACAGAGACAGCATCTTCACAGCGCTCTCCACCCCCGACCCACCACATTCCCCAGCTAGGTGCCCTTAAATGTCAGTCTCCCGGAGACTGCTGTAGTCTACAGGCTCACAGGCCTGGCGGATGGCACCTTCTGCCATATCTTGGGACACGCTTAGGGACACGGCCTCCACCTCTGCGCGCTGGGCGCCCCCGGAGCGGATCTTATGGGACAGGCTGGACACCTTCGCTCGCAGCTGGCTGGTGGGTCTCTGCAACGGCCCAAGCAGCCTCCATTCCTGGAAGGCAGAGGCTGGCTTTCGACGGCTGGAGAAGGAAGCCTGCACCTCGGGCGTGCCGGGGGAGCAGGGGGTCGGGGGTGCGGTGAGGGCCAGCGGGGCCCCCGGGGGCGCGGCGCCTGGGCTGGGGGTGCAGTCCAGGCTCGGGCCGCTGGTCGAGGCCCGCCAGTGGTGGCCATAGACTCGCCAGAGGGGGCGGCGGCGGCGGCGGCGACACTGGCAGCGCAGGAGGCGGAGGAAAGCGCGCTTGAACTCGCGACTGGAGCAGGGGTAGATGAGTGGATTCACACAGCTGTTGAAGTAGCCGAGCCAGAAGATGACCTTGAAGACGCCCTCTGATGGCTTCAGCTGCGGGAACAGAGAGCCTGTAGGAACAGATCCGCTAGTTAGTTGATAGGGGTCCTGGATGCCAAGAGCATTTGCCAACCCTCCAGGGGCCCTGGCCAGGTCATGTATTAGTGGCCCTCAAGGGTTCTTGGATAGAGAAGAAAACCATCTTGTTTATGTGCTCTACCTGCAGTAAGCATTTCCTAGATGAGTGCAAACAGCAAATCTGAATGTAGAGAAAACCAGGTGCAGCTGCTCTTTCTGTAGATCAAACCTGGCAGCTGCTGTAAACTTTCCTACCATACCCAGTTGTTGCAGACCTTGTGAAATACTATGCTCCCACTCTCTGGAAGGGCTCGTCATTAGAATGTACAAGAGTTTGCAGTGTAAGTCTTTGCCGGTTACCGCACGTTTCTACCACAAATTTTATGTAAAAATATTTTGACAACTCTTTCAACAAAACAAGTTCATGTTCAGACCTTTGTACTGTGTTTTGTGCTTTTGAAAGCATGACTTGAGAGGGATCTGCAGACTTCAACCACTACTTAAATAGTGCTTAGCACAGAAAGGGTAAAAAAGCCAGAGTTAAGTCCTGTGGTGGGCACTGTGTGAGGTGGCATGGAATATGGTGCTGTCTCGAGGAACAACCAGGGTGCCACTGAAATTCAGGGGTGATGGTAGTGTTCAATGTGTGCAGGTGAAGGGCACACTTGGTGACAGCTCCTAACATCTCAAGAGTCAGCCAGGAGGGCACTGGGCAGAGGGCATGGCAGATAGGAGGGAAAGGAGGGTAGGGGGAGCCAAGTTTGGGGCCAGAGGATAGCCTATAGAATGAACTCAGAACACATTATCTGGATCCAATGATGGAGGGCCTTGACTGAATGCTCATCTTTCATTCTGTGGGTAGTTAGGAGGAAGTGAGAGATACAGCCTAGACCTAAGCTTTAACCAGCACAGCACCACATGGCTGTCAGAATGTAGGGCCATGGGACTGTCCCAGGGAAACTGAGGAATAAAAGCTTCTGGGACAGCTTTGGGGGAGCAGAACATCAGGCTGGTAGAAATGGGCACCATGACCCTGCTCCCTACAAACCTCTCCCCTCAAATCCCCACCATGGTCCCTAAGTCAGCCACTCTCAGCAAAGGAGGACTGAATGCAGAGGTACAACAGAGACCACTTCTTCACCTGCCTCATTCTAGCCACAGACAGGGGCTCAGGTCTCGATTCTAAACAGACCCAGGGCCTGTGAGACTGAGCAAGCCAGGAGTGGCATTCCTCGACAAATTATGGTTCTCTCTCTCTGTCTCTCTGTCTCTCTATCTCTCTGTCTCTCTGTCTCTCAAGACCTCTGGCCCCAGAGAGGGCACTGGACACTTAGAGATGTCATGACAGTAGACAATGGGGAAGTACAGACAGCAAAGTTCCTAACGCCATGATTTTGCCAGAGCCAAAATAAAGCAATGTTTATAACTTTTATTACTGTGGTTAGTCACACTTGAAGATTTTCTTTTCTTTTAAAAAATGTTTTATTTACTTTTATTTTATGTATAGGACTAGCCACAGACAGGGGCTCAGGTCTCGATTCTAAACAGACCCAGGGCCTGTGAGACTGAGCAAGCCAGGAGTGGCATTCCTCGACAAATTATGGTTCTCTCTCTCTGTCTCTCTGTCTCTCTCTCTCTCTCTCTCTCTCTCTCTCTCTCTCTCTCCCCTGATTCTCCTAAATAAGAGCAGTGGTATGTCCTTGAGGGCAGAGACACCATGCTCTACTTATGAACCTGAGGACCCTTGTATATCATCTACCATCTGCCATGGAGAAAGTTTCTGAAGCTAAGAATGATGGAGGAAGGGGAGAGCCGCACACCATTAGGTAGCCCGACCTTTTAAATTGTGCTTGTGTAGCTCTCAGCAAGCCACTGAGGGTCTCACTTCCTTTTTCTGTGAACTGGAGACAACAAGGCTTCTCTGGGTGGATTTCACATAGATTCATAAATTTCAGGGCTCAGTGCTTAGCAGGCGCTTAATCAAAACTGGTGTTGGGTTGGGAATGTAGATTACTGCTTGAGCACTCTTATAGCACCTGAGAGTCCCTGGGTTCAACTCCCAGGACAGCAAGCATCAGTTGAGTAACCAACCAACCAACCAATCAAAGCCTGGTGTCTATTTACCCCTTCTCTTTTACTGTGGCTTTTTGGAGAGGGCACCACAGTCCTGGGAGCGGACCTAGTGTCTATGTCTAGAGGCTTGTCAGAAACAGTACCTGAGACATGGTAGATCTGGGGGTGCTAGAGCTTAGTAAGACTGATTTGCCCTGGGAGAGGGGTTGGGTAGTTCCTGACAAATGCCAGGGTGGACCCTAGCTTCCATGAAGACAGCCCTCAAGAATAGCATCCTCAATGGTTACAAAGTCAGGCCAGATGCTGAAAATAACTTTGACTCAGGCTACAATTTTTTTTTTTATATTTAGCTCTTGATGACAAATCAGTAGACTATGTTTTCCAGCGGTGAGCCCGAAGCCATCCATAGGGCATTGTTACCAGCATGGCTCTTACTCAAATTGATGGACAACATGGCATCTCGTGCAGTATGGCCCGAGTCTTACTGCAAACATAAATATTTAATTTATGCTCAACCAACTGACTTGTGCAAAGTCTTCCTGGAGCTGGGAATCTCACACAGGAAAGGGCTGGGCTTGAAGATAGCCTTCTGGCCAAGAGCTCCCTACTGCATCCTGTTGGGAGTTTGGACACTCCAAAAAGCAGACTCTAGGACAAGGGTTCAAGTGTAAGTCGTTCATCTGGGAGGTAAACACTTTGGGTGGGTGCGAACAAGGCAGAGGGGAAAGGCATGCTAGCCAATCAGTCACCAATGTGGGCAGCTGAGGCTTAATCCCAAAGGGTTCTGGGTGTCTGTGTACAGCAGGAACCCCATTTTTCCCACCAAATGGGGGAGGAAGGTGGGTACCTAGTACCTATTCCCATCAGTCTGTCTGGCTGATCTCTTTGGCTGTTAATTTTTCCCACTTTTTACCTGTTTCCTGCTCGAACCACAAGGACTAGTTTGCAGAGAAAGGCACTCACATAGAGGTGGCCCTCAGGGATGGAAGGTCTGAGGGAGATGGATGGTCCCAACAGCCTCTGCCACAGTTGGTTCTTACTCTCTTTCTGACCACTGTGTGGAGACAAGTTGCTTAGAAAATACAGCCATCTGTGCTGCAGGCTGCAGACTCCACTGGCAGCAGCTCCCAGGAGATGCTCTGCTATGGCCACAGATGGCAGGTAAGGTAAGGCAAGGCCTATACTGCTTTGCTCCAGCCTCCACCTGCCTGCACCTGCTTCCTTCTGCCTGCTGCCTCCTCTCAGCACTCTCCCTGCAGCCCTCAGAACTTGCAAGGATTTCTGAGGGTTGAAGGGGGCAGGCATTTCTCTCTCTGTTGCATGCCATGAGTGCAGGATGGGGAACTGATCCATGACCCCTGAAGATGGGTACTTGGCTGGCAGCATCCTGCAGTGCTGTCCTCCTCAGCCACTTCCATCCTCCTCCAGTCCGAGTGACAGCTGCTGGACCTGCTTGCTGCCTTGCCTTTTCTTCCCTCCCCAGCTTCCAGCATATATGCATGCCAGTTCCACTACATGGTCCTCATGGTGGTTTTGAGGTGGGGGAACATTTAAGAGGGGGGGCTAGTGGAAGGTAATTAGGTTGTGGTGGCTCCACCTTCGGGAACAGACTAATGCTGTCTAGTGGGAGTGGACCAGGCTTTGTGAGGCTGGAATAGTTGTCATGACAGAGGGTTATAAAGCAAGGCCACCCTATATATGTGGCCTTTTTATATACAGCAATTTCCCTTCTTGATTCCTGCTTCTTCTCCCTGTGCTGTGATGCTTCTGGGAGCCCTTGCCAAATGCTGATGCCATGCTGTTTGAACTTTCTAGCTACTAGAACTGTCAGCCAAATAAACCTATTTTCTTTATAAATTTCCTAGCTTCAGTTTTTTTATAACAATACAGTGTAAACTAAGAATATGAAAGCTTCAACAAGTACACTGGGGTCTTGAAGCCAAGGCTACTCTCAGTACCTGGGCAGCCTCCTTCTTGGCCCCCTAGTAGGCTTTCTCTCCTATCCTGCACACTGTCCTCTGACTTCTTGCAGGCACAAAGTCCAGCTGGGTTAACTTACCTTAGAAGTGGTCTTTATAAAGGAGGCCCTGAAAACCTCATGAACACAGGGCACACAGCAGGCACTCAACACTTGCTCAGTGTGCTGAATGAGTCTCCTAAGCATCCAATGGTGTTTAGCTTCCTTTCCAGTGGGCGTTCCCTTCACCTGGCTCCTGGAGTTGTTCCCTCTGGCATCTCATTTTGCTTAGATGCCTGCAACAGCCTGGACAGCCCTCACAGCCCCTGCCTGTCCCTTCTGTTCTGCACAGAGCTGCAGGGAGGCTTTTTCTTAAAGAGCCTTTTCTTCATCTCCTTTCCCCCTGTCATTTCTCAGTGGCACCTGTCTAAGAATACACCTAAACTAGCCCCTGCTCCCACAGGGAGGCACAGCACGACCTTTCTCTTGCTGCCTTCCAATTTCACTTCAAACCCCAAGAAGGTCTTCCTTCTGGGGCTTGGCTCCTGGGTCTCCTTCTAGCTCTTCACCCCCACACCTGCTGAGTTTCCAACCAATTGGCTTGGCTGCTTCTGCCTACCTTTCTCCATCCCCTGTATTGGGGCTGTTAATGACCCCAAAGACCATGTGTTGAAGGTTTGGTCCCTAGCCCAGAGAGCTATGGGAGGTGGTGGAACCTTTAAGGGGTGGGAATAGTGAGAAGGTTTTGGTCCCTGGGGGTATGGCCCCTCTTTGGCTTCCCAGTCATGTGGTGAGCAGGTTTTGCTCTGCCAAGCATGGCTGCCATGACTAGCTGCATGGTCACAGGCATCAAACAACAGGCCAGCCAATCACAGACTGCAGACTCCTAAGCTGTGAGCTCAAAGAAAACTTTTCTCTTTTAGGTTAGCTGTCTCAGAATTTGTCATGGAGACTGAAAAGCTGACTAACACAAAGGCGTGGTGTCACAGGTCTAGCCTGGTGTTCAGCAGGCTTGGTGTTGCTGGTGAGAAGGCCTGTCCGATTCAGCAAGTAAACATGTTAGCTGGATCATCCTGGCCCATAGACTATTGGGAAAACAGAGGCAGGGGCTCTTTGCAGCCTGGATTATCCAGTACTTTCTCCTCAGGAGCAGGAGTGGCAGGGCTGAAGAGGAACTGCTGGAATTAAGGGTAAGACAGAGAGGGACATGAGCAAATGGGCCAAGACCTGCAGAGGACAGGCAGCTCTGAGACAGAGGCTCCATGATTAACTGTCTCTTTTGGCATTCCCAGAATGGAGTTTGTTCTTGGCAGGTTGTCAGAATTCTCAGCCAGCCCTGATCACAACTTGTAGCTGACCATGGAATATCAGGCTGTGTCCTGGCCCCCCTTCTCTGCTTTCTGTCCCCACTCCACTAGTGATTTCTGTCAACATCATGCCATTTTTCTCTCCTGGTCCCCTGCAGATACAGGGGAGTTAAAAAAAACCTCCTGTCTTCTAATACTTATGTCTTTTCCCATCAGCAGGGACAAGAGAGAAGGAACCTCAGCTCCAGATGCCCTCCTGCCTCCCTACTCTCTACCTGGACCACACACTGGAGCTCGTGTTCACCTCAGAGACACTGGACCTCTGATCCCTTGCATAAAGGATAAAAAAACCCTCTCTGATAAGACATTTGAACTGAGGACTCTTTGAGAAGAGACTCAGTTATTCATCTGAGGGAATCAAATTCCATGCAGAGGCAAGGGTGTAAGTAAAGGTGGAGGCAGCAAGGGTCCCTGATAACTTGGGAGGAAAATCCAGGAAGTTCGGACAGCTGTAGTAGAGAAGGGGAAGAGAAGAGTGGTAAGAAGTAAGGCTAATCTGAAGTGGAAACAACTATGGAGGCTGTCAGGAAGAGGTGGTATGGGCAGGATCTGGAACTTAAATGACTGAGAGGATATGGAAGGGTAGGCTGAGAGCACGATGGGGCCTGTGGAGCCAAAATGAGTCTCTCAAGTTGTTTGCACTGCCAGTGTCCTACTTGCTTGAGATGGACCAGGAATGGGTCAGAAGTTTTTCTGGGCCCCAGAATTGTCTGCCACAGGGCCCCTGGGCTCCTTGGGGTGGGCAGAGAGTCTTAGCCTGGGCCTCCTTTATGAGGCTGGGGGGCAGGGCTGGGAGGGCAGCTCAGAGGCCAGGACTGCCTCTAGGACTCTTCGTGGTCATGGTCCTTGGCGCCTGTCCTCCTCTAGGCTTGTGCTGGCTCCTTCCATTTTCCCTCAACTCTTTTCCTCTCTTCTTCCTGCCTCCTTGCTTGACATCTCTCTCTTTCTTCTTCCTCTTCGTTGTCATCCCCCCGCCTTTTTTTTTTTTTTCTGATCTCCCTTGACCATATACAAACTGAGTGGGACTGCAGATCTGCCAATGGCCATGATGCTCAGCCAGCTTGTCCCCTGCTCCACAGGAGCCCCTCCAGGACTATACTGACAATGCGCCTGAGTCAGTACAGAGTAGTGCTTCTGGCCAGGAGAGAAGCCCCCTGGGCAGTGGCCAGTGTTAGTGTGAGTCCCAGTACTGAGCTGCCTGGACACTGCCTATTCACAGGGCTAACTTGGGGCATCACTGGCAAAATGAGGAAAGGCAAACCCTCTGTTCTCCAGGGCTCCACTGAATCACCCTGGGCTTCAGCTGTGCTTCCCTTAGGATCTGGCGAAATAGGAGGAAGTCTTGTCCTGGGGCCTCCTCAGCCAGCAGCCAGGGCAGAGGGCAACTGGCATAGAGCCTGGGGGATGTGTGCGGAGGTTCAGGGGCTGGGTGATGTTTAAAGCTGAAAACATGACTGCAGACTGACACTTTACCTTGGCCTCAGCCAAGTCTCTGATTCAGGCAAGAAATAACAAAGACTTGGGCCAAAGTGCTGGGGTTCCAGTGTTAGATCTGTGAGTGGCCAGCAGCCAGGGCAGAGGGCAACTGGCATAGAGCCTGGGGGATGTGTGCAGAGGTTCAGGGGCTGGGTGATGTTTAAAGCTGAAAACATGACTGCAGACTGACACTTTACCTTGGCCTCAGCCAAGTCTCTGATTCAGGCAAGAAATAACAAAGACTTGGGCCAAAGTGCTGGGGTTCCAGTGTTAGATCTGTGAGCTGGGGAACTTCAGTCATGTTCAGTGGAGCTGTTGATGCACTGATTTCATGGCTGTTAGGACGATGATGGCACCCAGCATGGAGGACATGCGTGTTCCCTGCTGATTCATTTAGGTGGGACAGTGGGGATAGGAAAATGAAACAGGTGGAAGAGCAATCCTTAGTGGACCAGAGGGTACAGAGATGCCACTTACAGTGTAGGGAAGATGGCAAGCGGCAGGCTTAAGGGAGATGCAGAAAGGTGAGCCCAGGAAAGGAAGACAGTGTGCCAGGGTGTGGGGGTGCAGCAGATGGAATGATGGCTCCCAGGATGACCAGACGTGGAAATGGTTAGTGTGTGAAGCTGAGGATCTTGGGATGGGGAGATGATTCTCCATCATCCAGATGAGTGCAAAGTAGTCACAAGGATCTCAGGAAGGACAACAGCAGAGGAGTCAGAGGGGGAGATGTGATGCTGGATACCATGGAACTGCTGCATGGAGGAGAGGCTGGAGCCACCTCAGAGGCTCAGAGGTCAGGGAATGCTTTCTCCCCTAGAGCTCTTAGGGTAGCACAGCCCTGCTGGGACCTTGATTTGAGAAATCCTGACCTTCAGATCCAGGAGAGGATACATTTAAAAGAACATTTTGGGCTGGAGAGATGGTGCAGTAGTTTTATTTATTATTTTTATTTTATGTGTATGAGTGTACTGCCTGCATGCATACAAATGCACCTGTGTCATGCAATGCCTGAAGGGCCAGAAGAGGGCATTAGATCCCCTGGAGTAGATCAGGCTGGCCTTGAACTCATAGAGATCTGCCTGCCTCTGCCTCCTGAGTGCTGGGATTAAAGGCGTGCACCACCAAGGATACATTGTTTTAAACCATCACATCAGTGTTCATTTGTTATAGCAGCAACAGAAAAGTTAAAAGGTCTGAAGGAGTGGAATTTGGACCTGGAACTTAAACTTGGATCAGAGGGGAGAAGGGCTTTCTATGGAGGCTGAAGGCACAGCCTGTGTGGATAGGGAAAGATCTGAGGGGTGGTGAGAGGCCACGAGGGACGGCTGACATAGAGGGGAGGTTGAAAGGGCCCTCCTGTGTGTGACAAGCTGGTAGCTGGGAACAGAGCTAAAGGCATATCAGGACAGTGTGTGCCTTGGGGGAGGAGGCCAAGATGGCAAGAGTTAACCTATAGGGGGGCTGATGCATCCTGAGAGTGGGAAGAGAAGCAAAGCAGAATGTTCTTTAAGAAGTAGCAAGGAATTATTACAAGTAGGTAGAAAGGAGGAGAGGTAACCATGAGAAGGTAGGGTGCAGGTGAGGGTGAGGGCTCAAGGGGCCACCGTGCTGAGGGAGCATCATATTAAGGCACCTCTAGATGTGTCCACATGCTGTGTGTATGGTGAAAAATAGAAGATAAAAAAGACTGGACAGTAAATGGTAGAGAAGATCTATTATAAAGGAAAGAATTTAAGAGAGTTAGAGCTGACAGGGCACCTGCAGGACTCCCAGGGACAGTCCCTAGGCAGAGGGCTGACTTTGGCAAGTACTCAGCTAGGCCTTGGTTTGCACTGGCTCTTAAGAGCTGACTGTTCAATTCTCAGGAATTTTACCAACTGGGTTGATATATCTTTCAGTAACTTCACATTCACCATGGTAAGAATATTTACACCATAGAAATGGGCAGATGGTACAAATCGGCCTCCTCCCAGAGTCAACCTGTATGCATTTTCCAGCATACCATTGAACACATGTAAGAATAGCTGGCCCATTTCAAGACTTGAGACTCACAGAAGTAGGAGATGGGAGCGAGTTAAAGATGCTCAGAGCAGACTGGTTACTTACCAGGAAGGGGATGCAAAAAAAGGGGGGGGCAGAAAGGTGAAGGCCAGGCTATGGCTGAGGTTAGCAAGCAGGTGCAATGGGTGAGGAGGTAGAACAGGGGCAGATGGACTCAGATACAGAGATCTACAAGGATGTGGGCAGAGGATGAAGATGAGCATAGAGGCTCAGGCATAGCCCTAGGAGGGCAGAGGAGAGGAAAAGTCACTCTCAAGGCTAAAGTGCCATCATGGACCAGCCTCAGTACCATAGTGCCACCCTGATGAGTAGGGATGAAAGTGGGGGAGACATCTTGTGACCCTAATACTCAGGTATCACACTCATCAATGTTTCTTAATTTTTCTGAAAGCACTGTATTTCCTAGCTCTACTTGGAACCTAGACAAGAGCTGATGTAGGCAAGTGACCAGCTCAGGGAACACTTATACTATGAACACTTATACTGAGCACTTATACTATGTCTCTGAATTGTTATTTTCCAGTAAAAGAGAAATGGCTAATGTCAGGGGCAGGAAAAGCACAAGTCAAGCCTAAAACATTTCAGCAGACCAGAAAGACAGGACACACCCAGACTCTGCAGGTTGAGCTAAAGGTTGCTGGAGATGACTTGAAAGGGCCCTATGACTTGGCCCTATGGCCAAGCCCCAAACCTGTAAGGTGTATACAATAGCAGATGTCTAAAAATCATGATGTTATGGCACTAAAAAACCTCACTGAATGCCAGAGAACAGAGTCCTTTTCTGGATCCTCAATTTTTCAACAGGAGCTATTAAAGTTTCAGTTCAGTAAGATGATCAACTTCTAGGGATCTGCTGTTCAACACTGGTCCAATAGTTAACAATTCTGTGTGCACACTAAGATTTTATTGAGAGGGTGGATCTCACATTAAGTGTAGAAAATAAATAACAAATGCCATAGTGTCCCAATAAAATAAAATAGAATAAAATAAAAATAAAATACATGGCCGTGCTTTCTACCCATATCTCTGGCATGCAGGATGTGGAGAGCCTGTAGGTTCTATCACATCCCTTCTCGGCACACATTTCCTGAAGCACTTACTCTCTATAACGCGCTGTACAGGCACAGATCAGGTTTCTGGACCAGCGGACAGCGATGTCATTACTGACATCTGCCACAAGCACTTCTACCTCTTGCCCTGTGCTTGTAGACTTGGGTGTGACCTCAGCAAGTTGCGAAGATGGTTCTCTGGCACTTGGCCAGCTAAGACACATCTACCTAACCCACTCTGCTTACCTGACTATCAAACTGTGTCTTCCATCAGGACACCAGGTCCTCCACATGGTCCCTAGCTTCCCTTTTGTCTTTTCTTGTAATCTGACAGGAGTCAAGTTTATAAGTATGTATATCTTAAGCATACAGTATGACAACTACTCTTGCAGACATTAATGTAATTTCTCCAAGAGCAAGATACAGAATGGTCCCAGCATCACAGAAAATTCAGCACTGACTTCCAGCTGCCATTCCCTCCCTCAAACATATCAGGGCAACCACTATTCTGATTTTTATCATTGCCTAGGTTTTGCCTGTTTTTGAACTTCATATACACAGGAGAACCACATGGCACATATACTTTATACTTCCAATTTGGCTTATTCTTCTCAGTAGAATGTCTATAAAATTTACCCATCAGTGGTTTGTTATTTTTCCTTCATGTATAGTAGTCTAGTCAATGAATAAATGTTTTATTTCTCTATTTTATTGCTTGGGCCTCATCTCTTGACCTTTTTCCATACAGTACATGTTCCAGGGGTGCCACGCCTGTGCATCCCAGCAACATAGCCACTCTTCTGTGTCTACGTCGTAAGTTCCCTCAGCCCTCATATTTGATACATACTGAATGCTGACAAGGGCAGCACATGAGTAGCAGGTGATGTGCAATGTCTGAGGAGCACTGATCCTGAACTAAGTCTGGGGTTCTGGGTGGTGGTCCATATCACAGAGACAGGCTGACAGTATGGGAGGCCCAGATATGGCTCCCAGATAGCTAGAGAATGGTCATGGGGTTTGGCTGGATTGTGTGGATTTCTGTCAGAGCCTTTCTGCTGAAACTTTGGGGGTGCATCTGGGAGGGTCCCTGGCTTTGAGCTGCTGAAGCTGCCCTGGGTGATGGCATTCAGAGACTAGTGATGGGGGCCAGGGTGTAACTCAGGGGTGGAGTGCTTGCCTGGTACATGAAAGGCCTTGGGTTTGATCCGTAGCACTGCAACTAGAAATGTGGGCATGACCCTCAGCTCCTATGGGCCTTTAACAGCCACAGAAACCAATGATGCCTGGTCAACAAAAGAAAGCTGGACAGAAGAATGGCAAGGGGTGGGACTGGGTCTGTATGTGAAGGTCTCAGGGGGAGGGTTCTTCCCTTGGCTTTCTCTGAGAGACACTCAACCACACATGCCAAAGGCAAATGCAGCAAGATGCTGCCTTGGGTGTACCAAGGACAGACATGGCCTTTGGAGGCTCCTGGAAGAGGAAAGATGCTGTCCTGTAACTGATGATCACAAAAAGCAGAGTTTCCTGGCCCCTCCTCGCTCCCTTAGGCATGTAGGAAAGGTGACCTTCATGTCTACACCGAACAATCAGCCTAAATCTCTGGGGGCAAGCATACCTGGACACCAAATGTTCCAGGTACAGGAGCTTTAATAGAACTCTGACTTCTGTCCTTTCCCAAACACACCAAAGTCTGGGCTACCTGTAACAAGGCCCCATTTATATAATTTTCTGTGATTTTTTTTCACTGTACCCACCCTGTGCCTGCTTGCTAAAACCAAGGGAAACGTGTGTGTCCCTGGTAGGGTGACCAAGAACTTTGTCCCTACATACCCCGCAGATTGGTGTTTGCGTTCTTTCCTGTTCAACCTGGAATACCTTTGAGACTGAAAGTCTGTGAGACCACAGTCATGCTGGTCATCAGGCACAAAGTAGGGCTGTCCTGCAGGGGTGCTGATACTAAACATGGAATAGATACTCAGCATGCAGGCCAGCTGGCCTATGGTCTGTCACTGTTGCAAGGGCCAGATATGTCTACATGCAGCTCTGGCACCAACAGCTTCCCTTGCTGCCTGGAACTACAGCATCAGACAGGTGACATCCAAGGGTTCAATTGAGTGACCTCTGCCTGCCCTCTGGGTAATATATGTCCTGCAGCTAGGGAAAGTGGGACAGCTAGAAATGTGGGCATGACCCTCAGCTCCTATGGGCCTTTAAGGATTTTATGTGCCTGGCCTCTGTCCCCAGAGGGCCTCATGTTTCAGCACACCTGATGTTTGTGGCATATTTAGCTTGATTAGTAGCATTTCATTCTTTTTTGAGGGATAGTTTCACTAAGTAGGCCAGGCTAGCCTTGAATTTATGATCCTCATGCTTCAGCTTCCCCAGTGCTGGGATTACATCCACTACTATAACTGGCCAGTATTTTGAGGTTTATAATATCAGTCTATGACCCCCTGTGCCAGGGTTCCTCTGGAACTCCAGACTCTTCTCTAAGGCTGTTGCTGCTGGATCTGCTGACCAAGAGAGGTGTGAGCGAGGGCACTGTGGACTGCTTAGTGGCTCCCAAATGGCAACCCTACTGGATGCTTTCATTTCTAAGATCATGGTCTTTGTGGGCACACAGTACTCTTTCACAGTCCCTCTGTCTCTGGTGCTTGTCATACCTGGCACAGCTACCAGGACCTAAGGAGGGGGCACCATCTGCACAGCTGCCTTTCTTAACTTCCTTTCAGCTCCTTCTAAGGAGGTGTAACTCCGGCCTCCATCCCTAGGGCTTCTCTTCTAACTCTCCCTGGAGGTTGTACTCCACGTTCCTGGCAAGTTCTCTCATCCCTGACCCTTGTACCAAGGTTCCCTTTATCCTCCACCCCATCACATACAGGGCATCTCCATGCCAAAATAAGCTATCCCCTTGAAGGCTACATTGCCCACTAAGGGTTGCTGCTCAGCAGGTTCCTGGTTCCTTCAAGGGCACCTCTTCCCTTACAAGACTGGGGACTGTAAAGACTTCCTGCCCTCTTTCCCTCCTCTATGGTCCTTAAGCTACTTCTGCTCCCATAGGCAGCTCTGCCCCTCTCTTTGCCCTCCAGGCCACACAGTAGAATATTGTTTCCTTGCTTGCCTTCTGTCCTGTGTGCTCATTATTGCTAACTCCCCAGGATTCAGCTCTGCCAGGAGTCCAAGCTCTGATGTGTAAGCATCGGCATGATAGCTTCACATCACACATCTGTGCAGTCCTTCCTGGAGCCAGATACAGGCATCTCCCATACTATCTGGGAGGAGCAACAGAGATACAGAGACTGAGAAAGAGCAGTACATGCCAGCAAGGGGCAGAGGTCATGGAAATTTAGAGATGTTTTCCTGGAAGATAAGGACATGTGATCTGGGCCTTACAAACAATAGTGGTCTTTTGCAGTGTTGATTTTAACTGTGAAAAATGGGAAAAAAATCTAACATTCAGCAGAAGACTGGATCAACACACCATGAAATACTCTCAAATGCACTGTGGTTTAATGGACCTGCACTGGCTGAATCTCAAGGACCTAATATTGGATGAAAAATTCAAACTGAAGAGTAATACACACAGCAGGTGCCACAGAATAGTGCTATGCTCTGATGTGTATGAAGATGTTTGTGGTAAGAGTAGAAACACATACATGGGAGCAAAAACTGCCAGCTGCACCCCGGGTAGGCGGGGGAGCAGGGAGCATTGAGTTCAGCCATGCTCTATTCTTTGAAAGCAGCAAAGGGAGGGATGGAAAGCAAATATGGCACAATGCCAACATCTGTCCAATGTGGGTGATAACAGGTGCACGGGTACTTGTTAAATCAGTTTCTTCTCATTAGTGCATTATTAGTAGCTAAATATTCTAAAAGAAGTTCCAGGAACAAGTGAAAAGGGAGGTGGTACTGTCTACCTAGGCTGAGCACTCAAGGCACAGGTGGGAGAATGAGGGCTCCTGTAGGGCAGGGCCAGGGCAGGGCTGCGGGGATGAATCGTGGGGGAAGATTTGTGTATTTATAAAGAACAGGGCATAACATCTTTCTCCTGGATATTTGTCCTCTCCTCCAAGTCTGCCACTTTCACAACATTCCTCAGTCCATTCCTAGAGCAGACTTTGGCTGGTTGATTTTCAAGTGGGGAATTTATTCCTTCCTGAGATGGGTGTTTATGTATGGCACTGACATATGCCTCAATTACATTCATGCATATCAGTTCACTGTGTCTCACTATAGGGTCTAGATCAGCATTACCATCCCCAGTATGTCCACTTACAGATGAAGAAACAGAGGCGCAGAGAGGTAAGAGATTTGCCTGAGGTTACACAGCTAGTAAGAGTCAGAGTTTGGATTTGAACCTGGGCTATCTGGCACCAGAGCCTGTGCCCTCCTTGGAGCACAATATTGCTCCTCATATTCCAGGCACTGTTCTGGGTGCCACAAATACAGTGGGTACAGTTGAAAGTGCCCTGCATTCACAAAGCTGCGGGGCCAGTGACAGGAATGAAACGCCAAACCAAGAGAGGGCATCCAACCTACAGAGGTTTAATGGGACAGTCCAGACAGAGGAAACAAGTGAGAAAGCCCAGAAATAGGTACAGGCTTGGCAAGGAACCCACTGAGTGTAAGGGGCAGGGCATGGGGAAGTGGCCCCTTACAGGAGTGGAGTTGTATGCTTGGGACACTGGCAGTTCACATCTGTGATCTTAGTGTTAAGTACTAAAATACTAACAGTAATGCTAATAGTGACTTATTTTGGTTTGGACAATAACACATTTGAAGGCTACTCTCTCTAGGTCATAGAAAAGAATTTGTTTCTAGGTTAGTAGGAAAGCACCGTGGGACAGAGGAGAGTGACACAACTCATTTATGATGTAGAAAGGTCTCTGTGGCTGTCCTGTGCCGAAGACCTGCAGGGGATCAGGATGAAGGTCCCTGTTTCTTCCTCCACTCAGTCTCACAAGGTGCAAGCATGCAAGTGTGGGAAAGGCAGGGGAGGCACTGCAGAGGTTACAACTGTGGCAAAGTGGCTCAGAGCAGACTCAGAAATGCTATCCCTTTCTCCTCTCTGTGCTGGTCCAGCCCAGCATCCCCAATCTTCCAGAGCTTCCAGTGAGACTTCAAGGGGTGTTGGGGGATCCCTCTGGAAATGACTATAAACAATATTAACTGTGTACTCCAGAGCTTCTCCTACCCTGTTCTTTTTATCCCCAAAGTTCCCCTCCTTTAACCCCTTCAAGAGGAGATTTCACAGATATCAGTGGGGCCAGCTGAATGAACCCTAATGGAAACAGCAGAGGCCTCTGGTGTCTACTGAGGTACAAGGTGTCTGGCCTGGGCCTGAATCTATGTGGGTGCACCCACCATGCATCTACTTTTGGACAGAGGTATATGAAGGAGTCACATACACTGCTGAACACATATTACAGGGAGACCGTTGCTGAGATTTCCACCGAACTAAAGCAAGGCCAAGGTTTGTAACAGTGGCAAAGGGGAAGGCGTGAGTTAGAAATCCACCAAAATGACACTTGCAAGTACCAAGAGCCCCTCATTCTCCCTCTACAACACAAGCGACTAAGCAGTAGCTCAATCAATCTTCCACAGTCAGGCTGAGCGTCATCTAAGTCTTCCAGGACAGGCCAGCCACGGACTTGGAAGAGGGTAAGGGAAAGCAATGGTGGGAGGGGGTCACTCACCCAGTGGCAGGACGAAGAAGAACGGGAACCAGCAGAGCACGAAGACTCCCACAACGATGGCCAATGTCTTCGCTGCCTTCTTCTCGCGGGAAAACTTGAGTAGGCGCACAGAGAGCGAGCTGCGTAAGGTGTGGCCCTTGGTGCTCCGCATTCCGTAGGCCCTGTTGGCGCCAGTGGCTGCACCGCGACAGTGGATTCGTAGCACCACCTCCGAGGCCTTGCCCCGCTCCCGCTTGACGCCGGCCTCCAGGCTGCGCGTGGTGCTGCGCGCGACCACATACACGCGGCAGTACATGACCACGATGACGGCCATGGGCAGGTAGAAGGAGCACACGGAAGAGAAGACCGCGTAGCCCACCTCCTCGGTGATGCCGCAGAAGCGCTCATCCGGGGGCACTGGCTCCTTCCAGCCCAGTAGTGGTCCCACTGACACCACCAAGGCCACGGCCCAGAGCAGGGCCAGGATGGCTGCGGCCTTGCGCTCCGTCATGATGGCTGGGTACTTGAGCGAGTGGCGCACTCCCACGTATCTGTCCACGGAGATGGTGCAGAGGCTCAGGATGGAGGCGGTGCAGCACAGTACGTCCACCGCGGCCCACACGTCGCAGAAGGCTCGACCGAAGGCCCAGAAGCCCAGAACCTCCATGGTGGCCGAGAAGGGCAGCACGGTGGCGCTCAGGAGCAGGTCGGCCACGGCCAGGTTAACGATGAAGTAGTTGGTGACCGTCTGCAGGTGGCGGTTGCAGGCTACCGAGAGGATGACAAGCAGGTTGCCCGCCACAGCGGTGAGGATGAAGGCTGCCAGGAAGACTCCCACGCCCACGCCCTGCGCGCTCACCACCAGCCCTCCGACGGCCGCCGTGCCGTTCACCTCGCCGCCGCCGCCCGCTGTCCCCGGCTCCCCGGCGGAGCTTCGGTTGCCCTCGCCGCTGCCGGTCCCCACCACAGCGCCACCGCCGCCGCTGGTCCCCGGCACTGCGCCCACCGCCGGGCCCTCCGAGCCCCCCGCACCGCTCGCGCTCGCACCCGCGCCCGCGCCGGAGCCCCCAGCGCTGCTGTCCGAGCGGGGTCCTTGGAAAGTAACGCCCAGGAGGTCACGGAAAGTCATCTCACCGTGCGGCCGTCGGGGCCCGGGTTGAGGCACAGCGCGAGCGACCGGCAGGGAGGGGGCCGGTGGGCATCGCCGCGGGGCAAGGGACCAGCCCCGAGCCGCTCCGTCGGGGTCCTGCTCAGGTTTCTGCGACGCGGAGCGCGCGGCAGCTGGACAGCGGAGCTGCGGGGTCCGGGCGGCGGCCACAGCTCCCGGAGGCGGGCGGTGGGGGCGGATGGAGGAGCTGGGCCACGCCGCACACCCCTGTCGGAGCTGGGCCAGCGAGCGGGTGGAGCGGCGGCTGCGGGACCCGCGGTGGAAGCGGCGGCCTCTGCGGCGCACTGCACTGTGCGCGGTGGGGGCGGGACGGAGGAGGGGCGGCCGGCGCGGAGCAGGGCTGCGCGGCCAGCTGCGGGGTCCCGAGCGCTAGCGCGCATTCGGGTCCCCCTGCCTCACCGCTGGCGCTCACGACCTCCCTCGGTCCGCGCTGTCCCCTCGCACCCCGCCCCCTCCGCGGCTCTCCAGGACTGCCCCCCAAGCCCCCGCCCCCGTCCTCTTTGTCCCTACCCGTGTCTGCCTTCCTCCCTTCCTCTATCTAGGCTCCCAATCACTCTTTGCCCTTGCACTCAGGGAGCTTAGAAGGTGCGATTCCCGGTCCCGGCTACCGGCTCCCAGCTTCCGCCGCCAGGGAGCAGCAAGCACCGGGGCTCTGTGGGCTGAGGAATTAGCGTGCGGCTCCCCTGTGGAAGACTTCCTGGATTGGACCTTCTTTCTCTGGGGCTGCTGATCAGCCCAGGGTCTCAGCCAGTCCCCAACCCCCTTCAGTGCGATGGCGGCTTGGAGACGGCCCGGAAAGGGTCAAGATGCCCGGATTGGCCTGGGTTTAGGACCAGGTGGTGTGGCAACAACTTTCGAACCTTGCCCACGACTCTGAGTAAAACCTACTTTGGCTCTGTTACTTTACTCTGCATAAGAGATCGGAATAAATCTTTCTATTGCTACTCTAAAAACGTGGCCTCCCTCTGGGCAGAGAGGGTTAAGTGCTGGAGGGTGGGAAAGGTCACTTGGCAGGGTGCTTAAAGGGGAGGGAGCAGAGAAGTCTGGCTCCAAATATCCAGGCCCTGCCCGTATTGGCCTTTGGATTTCTTTGTGCCTCAGTACCTCATCTGTGAAATGAGTAAGAATCCTGTCTAGCGCTACGGGGTTTACTGTGTTGGGGCCCCAGACCAACGCCTGTGTTTCTCAGCTGAGTGAGACATGGTAGGGCAATGTCTGAGCCAGGAGAACAGAGGACAGAGGGGTTGTGTCACTGCTAGGCTGCAGAAACACAAGGGAAGAGGAGGAGTCTCTCAGTGACTAGCTGGACTAGTAGGGAGAAGCACAAGATCATATATTTAGCCACATCAGAATATGCAGCTGCTGTCATGCAGTAAGGTGCTGGGCTGGGCTCCATAGGTGACAGAGGAAGGGAGGCTGCAAGGAGCTTAATGCCACTGCTGAGGTGCTGGAGGAGGGTGGCTTGAGCCACACAGGGAGATGAGTCTGTCCTGTTGTCTGATAGGCAATGAAGAGTATCAGCTTCACCCCACTTCAGGCTTGAGGAGGGGGGAGTCCTCAGGTCTGCAAGAGAATTCTGGAGATTCTAGAGCTTTATGTAAGGAACAGGAAAGACAGGAATTGTCAGTTTCCTGAAACAGCTTATCAGACATTCAAATCCAGGAAGGGCTTGGAAACATGACTGCTGCCAGGGGCAGAGAGGGGACTCGTCTCTCTCTTAAAGGAGGTCTCAGCAGTGGAGGGACTGGAATGAAGAGCAACACCACCCCAACCAGGCCACCTACACCCACATCTTTGCCTGGATGACTCATAGGAACTTCAGATTAAATGTTCTAAACTAAACTCACCATCTCCAACACTGAAATCTTCAACTTGCTTGGTTCCTTATGAATACGGAAGCATTGCCAGCAGTTGCTATAGCTAGAAACTTAAATCCCTCCCCTAATTTGTTCTCTACTCCAGATTCAGTCAGTTCTATAGATGGTTTTTGCTTACTGGACTTTGTGGATCTCCTGCATTTCACCCAATCATTCATCACTCTTCAGTCTTCATTTCTACTCTGGTAATGCCTGCCCCAAGTCTATCATGTGAATCACCCTAAATATGATTATTTTGCTCTTAAAAAAATACTTCTTCGATGGTTCCTCAGTACTTTGGGTGAAGTCCCTAGCACATTGGTGCTGTGGAGCTGAGCTCTTTCTTGTTTCTTTTCTGTTGTTGTGGTGGAAGTAATGGTAGAACTCCAAGTACCTAGTATGGGAGGTGATTCCAATAAGCATTATGAGGTACTTGTTCCTTTAAAAGGGATACTGCTCTGAGACTGGGGCAAATGGGTTCGTGCTAGGATTTTGGGCGGGGCTATAAACAAATCAATGTGCATCAGATTTGTACCTGAAATGATTCTCACAGATTTGTGTTTTAGACTCTCATACAGGAGTAGACACTGTCCAGAAGGTCTTGCTCTTCCACAAAGACTAGAGCATTCCCCGTACCAAATCCATGGAGCTAGCAATTCAGACTCTCAGATACATCCCCAGTAGATTTCTGACCATGTCCCTCTAATTATCTTTAGGAGCTTCCTGAGAGAGTGGACTTCAGGGAGAATTAACATGTGGGGCTGAGAATGTAGCTCAGTGGTAAAGTGCTTGCCTAGCATGTGCAAGGCTTTGGATTGATCTTCAGGACTTGTCTCTCTCTTTCTCTCTCTCTCTCTCTCTCTCTCTCTCTCTCACACACACACACACATGCTCTCACACACACACACACACACAAACCATGCCATTTTTAAAAAAATGCTCTTTGGATCAAGAATTTTTTCATTCTTCATTTCTTCCCTACCTTGACTTGGACTGTGGAAAGTGCCATGCATTGATGCTTTAGCTGAAGAGCACTTATACTAGGTTTATTCCTTGTTGCAGATGGTGGAAGAAGAATGCGTAAGACCAATGATGGCCTCAATTGTGATGTGATGTGAACTTTCCTCCTCTCCCATCCTGTCAACCATTCATTGGCAGAGCTGAGCCCTTGGCAGGCAAAGTACGACCTGTAGATGCAGAGCCTCCTGGTATATAAGCTGTGCTAGGCACTCTTACCCAGGAAGAAAATACTAGGTTTTTTTTTTTTTTTTTTTTTTTTTTTTTTTTTAACTCTATGATCTTCAGCAAATCTCTGGGCCCAGTTGCCTTCTTGATAGCACAGGCCAGTAGACCTAGACTAGAGCAGAGCAAAGCATTGGAACTTATGGTTCAAGTTAAGTTTTCACAGAAAACTAGCACCACCTGTAGCTCTTGGAGGAGTGTTGGCTGGATTAGGGGCAAAGTCCCAAGTCTGATCCTCTGGGCTCTCCCCTCACGCCTCACCTCCTGTTCTTGAAGCATTCTCATGGCATTGTGAGCTCCAGGAGCCCCATGGGCAAACTGCTAGATCTGCGATCCCTGGAGACTCTGCTGACCCTTGGGTTCCTTGTAACCCAGCAGTATGGCTCTCAAAGTAAGATGGAAGGCCAATGCCTGCGTCATGAGCATGGCATGTCAGAAACATAGACACATTTGTGTCTTTCTACAATGTCACAATTTATTGAGTAATCAATACAGTTGCAAGCCATGCTAGCTTAATCGATTGCAATTTGCCAAGTAATCCTGATTTTGCTTGATAGCTGGCCATTGTCAATCATCATTGGTGTGTGTGTGTGTGTGTGTGTGTGTGTGTGTGTGTATGCAGATGCCAGAGATTGACATTGGAATGTCTTCATTAATAGCTTTTCCACCTTATTTTTTGAGACAGGGTTTTCCACTGAGACTAGACACACTAGACTGGCTGGCCAGCAAGCTCTTGCCTCTGCCTCCCCAGCGCTAGGATTTCAGGTATGTGACACCACTCTTGCTTTTACAGGGTGCTAGAGAGCCTAACTCAGGGCCTTATTTTGTACAGTAAATATTTTACATACTGAGCCATTTCCCCAGCCCCCAATCACTGGTTATTTTATTTCAATCATTAATTACTGAAAATTCTTGGTTTACATATTACATTTCATACTATTGTGCTACAGAATGACTGAAAGGGTTCAGAGAGTTGTTCAAAGAAGCTGTTCTGAAGTTGGAAGCAGAGAGCTGATACAGTCCAAAGGAAAAGTCTGTATGGGCCTTACAAACAGTAGGCACAGAAATGTCTAATTCAAGTTTGATGGCAGACTGTTGGAGGGTCAGTTTGAACTGGCTGAGTGTCATGGGCAGGAGAAACTGCTCTGGAGCTGGATCCCAGGGACAGAGGCAGAAGTCCTTCACTGTGTGGTTCTCTGGGATGAGGCTTTTGATGAGTGACCAGGTGGCTAGCCAGAGTGCCTGTCTCATTTCAACTTAGGGCACTCTTTTTCTCTTGATGTCAGACATAGCTTGTTTTATTAATGTTTTTCCACTGATCCAATGACTAAAACACTTAGAAGAGTAGATGGGAGCACTCCTTCTTTTATAGTCCCAGGTGAGGAAGTTATGTTTGGTGTGATTGGTAAACTCATGAGTCTGGGGTTTCTGATATGATTTAGTTTATTTTCAGGTATCATTACTTATTGGCATAAATTATTTGTTTGTGGTACTGGCAGATGATTGTTACTTGTGTAAACAAGACCTGGAGTCATTTTTTCTTGTCACTTGGACTCAAAATGGGGTAACTTCATGTCAAGGCTGCTGCTTTATTCATTGGAGGCTAGCACAGCTGGAAAGCTACTATTCCATGTGACACACAGTATTCCAGAGCAGACTCAGCCTAATTTCCTGAACCTGCATCTGTCCTTCCCCCCATTGTTAGATACCTTTAGAATGACAGTGAAGAAAAAGGAATGACTTGTTTCACAACTGAGGCACTGCTACCTAGGTTGACAAGTTCTGGACATCAGCTCCAATGAGCAGACATGAAGGAACGCTGTAAGGAACTCTACAAGAAACTCTATATAACTCTCTATAAGAAGTCCTGTGGAGTCTGAGGTATTGTGAACCAATGCTTCCCCTGTGGAGATGGTACAGACTGGTTGGCAAGATGCTAAATGGCAACAGGGTTGATAGAAAAGACACTTATGGGAGATATATCTCATTTGTTGGTACCATTTGGTCAACCTGCACTGAAACATCATCATCCACAGACACCATTCATTCATTTCTTCATTTGTTCATTTGCGACAAGTTAGATAAGCAGCAGAAACATGTCAGGATCTGTTCTGGGGACTGGGGATACAATTTTGGACAGAGGGAAGTTCATGTTGTCCTGGCTTGCATGCAAATAACAAAAAATGCTACCACGAGAGTTAGGAGGAACTTTGTGCCATGAGCAAACTTTTTCTCTGGGTTTCATATCTGGCTCATGGAGATTCTTTCTAATGCAGTCTTCAAAGACAATTCAATTTCAGTGGACCTCTTTCCAGAGCCTCTCCACCCCAGGATAGCATTGGGGAGCTGAGCCCTGGTCCTGAAAGTACAAATTCATGCATGCCATTGAAATACTCAGCTAATGCTGCAACTTTCTGGGGTTTGTTTCTGTGAAGAATGTGGACTTCTATTCTGTTCTTCAGCTTCAAATTGACTTTCCATTTTAACCCTACCAATGACCTGATCCTAACCCTGTCCTGACCTATAACCTTGACTGACCTAAGCCTTTCTGAACCCCTTAATTGTGCTATTCTTCCCAAGATACATACTTTAGACAGCAGGAGCCATGGATGAAGTGGTAGAGTTTAGTGCCACCTTCTCCCACCTTCAGGATAGCAGATCTTGGTGTTCTGGGCTGGCCACCTCTCAGTGATCAACCTGGGAGTATCTGGAGGAAGAACATTGTTTTTGCAGGAAGGAGATCCTGAATAGTCCACCTGTAACCTCCACTCCTATGTCAATAGAAGTTAAGGGAACTTGAGACCAGTTATGATTTTATTATTTTTGCTAATATTTGCCCAAACTCAATGAAGTGGAAATTGTAGAGGGCGGCAGAACATTGATATTCACTCAAAGCCTGGCAAGAAGCCCACTATTCTGGGGACCCTTGGGGGGGCTGTTGCTCTGTGTTTTCCTTGGATCCTAAGAGATATTCTTTTGTTTCCTTTGACTTTTTCAAGAGAAGAAATAAAGTGGGAAGCAGGATATTGGACAAAGTTGGAAGACTCATTAGAGTAGAAAACTCTTGGGACAGGGAATGCAATCTGAAATAAGTAACCTCCAAATTTCAGTGGCTTAGTGCAATAAAATTTTCTCATTTAATCAAAGTGTAGTGTGACTGTACCCATTTGAGCTTTTCCTATGCAGATCTCCTATGTGGTTTAGACTCAAGGATCCACTTCTTCCAGTGTGGGACGCCTCTATTTTCTAGAGACTTAGAATTCTCCAGAGCCCTGGAGCTCTCATGTGGATTGTCTACACTGGTGTCCAAAGACTAAAGACAGAATGTGGAGCATTACATGAATGTCTTAGGAGCCAAGCATACCAGTTTAAAGCCACCAGTCCCACGTACCCACTTAGAAGCAAGGCGAAAGAAATGTGGTCTAGGCATGTGCCCGGGAATAGGGAATAGGTTTGGTGGCAATCCAGCCAGTCTAGGCTGAGGGACAGCAAGAGCTGCAGGCCGGTGAGATTTGTGCATTAACTTGGCAATGCCTTAAGGGTGCATCATGAAAAGTGCAGTTAGATGGACTGCTTTGAATCCCCACCGAACATTCTACCCAGTTCCAAGGGGTATGTTTGTGACTCTTCATGTGGTTATTCTTTCTAGATCAGGTTCAATGTGCATATATCTAGCATGATTTCCTTAAAAAAGGTGAGAGAGAATTAGAAATGTCATTTGGGAATGTGCTGGTGACACTGATAATTCCAGCACACTCACCTCTGTGAATGAATGCCTTAGAGTTAAGGAGGCACTGAAGGATAAGCTGGCATTGTTTTAACCTTCGTAGAGAAAACCCTTTTTGTAGGATCTACCCTGTACCAATAGGAGTCGCCACTCTTATGATCTTGGTCCACTAACTCCCTGAATCAACGTGGTTCTCATTACACCAGATTCTAGGAGATACCTAGCAGAAGTGAAATACAAAGTGACTACTTTCTCTGGCCCTGAGTATGATTTCCCATTGTGAGATGGGGGATTGGTTGAGGTGAGGAGCATGCCCCATGATAAATATTTGTGGTGATGGAAAGTTCCAGGGATACACTTTTCTAATTTGCAAATTCTCTGGCTCCTAAATGGAGCATTATCAGCAAATGCTAATAAATGAGATTTGCCAACATAGAATAAAATGACTAGTCCATTTATATGAAGTGGCTGATAGTCAACTGGAGAGGCCAGGGAGGCTTGAACAACTCCAATCTCAATTGTGGAGGCTGAGACAGTTTCGGCTGGGATGTCAATTGGGATGTACCTCCAGTTCAGGAACAAGATGGCCTGAAGCCATTTTCCATTTCCTTTATCCCTGGGCCAAGATTCAGTCTCCAGAGAAGTCAGTGAAGGAAGGAGGACTTCCCTGGTGATGATTCTCTGGAGAAAAGGAAGGATGAGGGAAGGAAAAAAAAACCAACAAAAACAAAAAACAAAACAAAACAAAACCCAAACTTCTGGGGGGTGGGGGGAGGCCAGGAGGAAATGAGCCTGGCTTTTGAAATTGTTAGTGTTCTCCATGCATTTTCCTTTGGGCTGCTAGAATTCTGTCTTTTCTTTAAAAAATATTTTCTTTATTTTTTATTTTATGTGTATGAATGTATTGCCTACATGTATGTAAATACACCCGCCTTCAGAAGTCAGAAGAAAGTGTCAGATTCCCTGGAACTGTAGTTACTGACTGTTGTTAGCTACCATGTGGGTGCTGGGAATCGAACCCCGTCTTCTGCAAGAGTATTCAGTGCTCTTAATTGTTGAGCCATCGCTCCAGTCCCCCCTTATTAATCTTTTACTGCTTAGCAGCCAGCCCAGTGCTGGTCTCTTGGACTTGCTTTGTAAAAGTCTGTTGTGTCAGTTAGTGAAAGCATGGCAACAGTTGACTGCCTGCCTGAAGCAGGAAGGATGGTGCGCTCATGTCACTGAGTTTAAGTGTCTGTCTCTGTACCAGTATGCTGGCCCTTCTTCAAGAGGTGACAGGGAGGACTTGTATTTTCATGAGCCTAATCTCTCCATGGTAGTTAATGGCATCATTCTCCTAGTAGGAGCTTTTCTGAGAGATGCTAACAGGGAGCTGGAATAGGAAGTGGTTCATGCCTCTGCTTCTAACCTGGGAATGACTTGCCCCTGGAGAACTTAGCTCTGTGTGCTCTGAGCCTTCTCTAGGAAGCCCTTCCTTGGGGAAGCCACCTTTATGTATGTAGGTCTGTCTGGGAAGAGTGGGAGGAGAAGCCAGCCTAACCCTAATAGGCTCACTCAGGCCTCATGAAGGGCCCGAGGCAACAGATAGTAGATTCTAGCAAACCACATGCTTGCTTCAAGGAGGACATTTCCTCTAAGCACTTGTGACTGGGGAAAAAATTTTTCATGAACGTGTGAAGATTGAATTATTGGCCACCAATCTTCATTTTCCAGTGGTAGTGCTATTCTATATCTACACTCTTTCTATGGCCTCATGGTAGAAAGAGTGTCTCTGCCCCTCATCATTGGACTTGGTCACGTGACTTGCTTTGGCTCAGGGAACGTTAGCAGAGTGATGAAAGCAGAGGGTTGACATGGGCTTGTGTGATTAGATTCGTGTTTTCCGCTTCTGCTATCACTGAGAATGCCACATTCCAGGAGGCCATTACGTCTTCATCCCAGGTACCAGAATGTGACACCTGGAGTGAATCTACCTCAACCTACCTCACTCATATTTCACATGAGTGTGAAACAAACACTTCTAGTCACATGTCACTGAGATTTTGTGGTAGCTTGTGATATAGTGAGGTTGACGGATACAAGGAAAGCCGTTCTGATTTCAGGCTTTGTTGACCCTGGCAGTTGGGGAAATTATTTGCTGTCTTTGAATTGCAAAGCAGCCCATGCTAATGCTTAATTCATTATAATGCACGTATAGCCTGTGATCTAGAAACTCAGACTTGTGTTTCTCTATAGACATGCATAAAATGTTCATAGCAGCTTTATTTATAATACTAAAAGCTGAAAACAATTCAAATAATCCTCACTAATGTTGCAGAAGGTTGATGAGGGCTCAGACTGAGAAAATAGAGGCACAAATTTCTGGGGATGAAAAGGCAGGAAAAGAACTTGCTGGAGGCAAGTATGGGGTGATAGTGTTCCTTTTCTAGTTGGGCTAGAGTTGGAGGTGTTTATAAGCCTGAGGAAAGAGGGAGGGAAGGCAGACGTTCAGGAGCAGAATGCCAGTGAATGGCACCAGGTTTTCAATGGTGACAGGGATTCAAAGTTGTTGAGAGAATTTCCTCTTGGGATTGGGGAACTAAACAGTGTTTACTCCTTTTTCATGAGGCCCCAACGACAAACCAAAGTTCAATTTACCCAAAGTTCACCCTGGGGAACCAATGAGTTTGCTAGGCTTACTTACAGAGCACAGGTTAGGGGTTACTGATAAGAACGTGGGTGACCCTAAAGCAGTCACACTGGATGCCCTGTACCCAGCATGGATGATGGTGTCCCTGTGATTGTGCACAGGGACCCCTCTCCCCAGTCTTCCCCAGTCTACATACTCTAGGCCATTCCTGAGACCCTCAGGCCACATGCAGTTAGGGTGGAATTGCATAGAACTGGCTAGGAGGAATGGTTGGCTACTCAGGTGAGGGCCCAATTACTGGTCTGCTCTGTTTCTTCTGTGAGGGAAGTAGACACAGCTGGTCTTATGAAGATGACAGTCTTCTGCTTAGAACATAGTGCTGTCTGAAAGAAGTCCAAATGCAAATAAAGAGAGACAGATTATGTCTGTGGATTTGGGGTAGAGGAAATTAGGAGTATACTGCCTGAGGGAGGTAGTGGGGGTTGGGAGATTTGAAATTAGTAATGAAAATTGGTAATAACTATTCAAAGAAATGGGAAAATCTGTCCAAAGACAAATATGATTGCTTAGTAGTCCTGAGGTTCAGCCGAGAGAAAAAGTTGGAGCAATTGTATTCTTTCTAATAAGATCTAGATGCTTCTACATGAGAACGAAGAAATTAAAAAATTGTCTTGCTTGTTGGCTAAGGCTTTAATAGTGTAGGAAGATCAAGGGCTAAGGACTCTGGGACAAGCATGCTTGAGTCGGCATTCCTTACCTTTTCTGGATGGTATAAGAAAATGATGCCTTTTAATCTAGTGGGTTGCAGTGTTGTTCACTCATGGGCTGTGACCTATATGCAGCACAGGATAGCAATAAAGGTAACCCAACACAAACCCAGGTATTGACTTAAAACACTATGAGATTTTGTGTGTTTGTAACTCAATTGCATGGTTCTTGAATGTGAACTTTGCAGATGACAAAATCATATTGCTATGCCAAAAGGTTAGACACACCTGGGAGGGTCCACAAAGCCATTTAAGGAAGGTTGGTGAGGCTTCGGAGATCCTCCTCCATTGCTCCAACCAGAGTGACTCAGCTATTATCTTTTGGGTAAAGCTGACTTTTTTCTTTTTTCAAAATATAGAAATTTATAGAAAAATAATTGACATAAACTGAAGTTCTTATTTTAAAATGTGCAATTTGATAATTTAAATTGATTATCAAATTTATTAAAGTGTAAGTTTAAATATTTTAAAATTTTATTTATTTTGTGAATGTTTTGCTTGCATATATATAAGTATACCTGTGTCATTAGTGCCCATGGAGGCCAGAAGAAGACATCAGATGCCCTGGAACAGGAGCCATATGGATGCTGGAAACTGAACTCAGGACCTGTGGAAGAGCAGCCAGTGCTCCTACACACTGAGCTATCTCTCCAGCCCCAAGTGTAAGTTTTTAATGTGTAAACTAGGGAAGCCATTGTATTAATTACTTTTTGTTGCTGTGTTAAAACACCACAATCAAGGCAACGTATAGAAGGAAGAGTTTATTTGGCTTACAGTTCCAGAGGGTAAAAGTTCTTAATGGCGGGGGAGCACGGTGGTAGGAAGTGACCAAAGCAGAAAGCTGAGCAATCATATTTTCAAGTAGGCACAGGAAGCAGAGCAAAACTGAAAATCCAACAAAGCTTAAGAACGCCCAAAGCCTTCCCCTAGTGACGTGTTTCCTCCAACATGGCCTCACCTCCTAAGGGTGAGGAACCAGGGACCAAGTGTCCAAATACTTGGAGCCTACGGGGGACACTCACTCAAACCATCACAGTCATCACTACAGCTAAGATAATCAACATATATAATACTCAAGTTCCCCCATGCTCTTTTTTGTATGTTGTCACTGATCTGCTTTTTGTCATTATGGGCAAGTTTGTATTTCTTAGGAATTTTGTACAAATGAAATCATGTAATATGTACTCTATTAATTTCTAGCTTTTTCAATTCAACATATTTATTCTGAGATTCACCCATATTGTTACATATTTTGATAATTCATTCTTCTATTTTGTCTCTCCGTTGCTGTGACAAAACACTCTGATCACTACCAACTTGGGGAGAATAAAGGTTTATTTGTCTTACATCTCCCGGGTCACAGTTCATCAAGGAGCCCAAGGTAGGAACTCAGGGCAGGAACATGGAGGCAGGAGCTGCCCCAGGGTGGCACCACCCACAGTTGGCTGGGCCCTCCCAACTCACTCAATAATTAAGAAGATGCCCCACAAACATGGTCACAGGTCAGCCCAACGGAGGCAATTCCCCAATTGAGGCTCCCTCAACCCAGGTGTGTCATGTTGACACTAAAGCTGTCCAGCATATTCATCTTTTGTTGTGTAGTAATATATTATAATATGGATGTGAATATGTATATGTGCTATGATATGTTTACCCATTGGGTTGTTTGGCTATTACAAACAAAGCTTTTGTATACAAGTATGGACATATGCTTTTACTTCTCCTGGGTAAACATCTCAGACAGAATGGTTGGGTCATAAATAGTGTTTGCCTAACATTTAAAGGAATTGTACTGCCATGCTGTCTTCCAAAATGATTTTATCACTTTGAATTCCCACCAGCAGTGTATGAGAGAGGCAGTTGCTTCACATCTCTGACACTTGGTATTATCCATCTTCAAGTTATGTATCTTAATAGGTATGTATCTCACTGTGGTTTAAACCTGCGTTTCCTAAAAATAAGTTATTTTATCTTTGGTAAAGTATCAGTTCAGATCTTTCCCTTTTTTTTCAACTGGGCTTTTGTTTATTGTTGGGTATTAAGGGTTATTTATTCTTAATTCAAAACTTTTATTTTATCAGATAATAGGATTTTCAAATTTTTCTTAACAGTATATTTTGAAAAGAAGACTTTAAAACATTTAATGAAGTTCCAAGGAATTATTTTTTTCTTATGGATTGTGCAGTTAGTGTCGTATCTAATAAATCTTTAATTAACCCAAGGTCACAAAGCTTTTTCCTTTGTTTTCTCCTCTAAATGCAGTAAAGAATACAATGAAGCAGTGTTTTTAAAGTACTGAGAGACAGGTCAGAGATGGCTCAGCAGGTAAAGGCATCAGTTGCCAAACCTGACAACCTGAGGTCAATCCCACAAACCTACGTGGTGGAAGGAGAGAGCTCTGGCTTCCACATACGGACAATGGCACGCACTCCCCAACATAATAATAAATAACATAATTGAAAAAAATATATTTCAAAGAAAGAAAGAAAAGAAATATTTGGCACCTATGATGATTCATCTTTATTTTCAACTTGACTGAACTTATTATCTAGGAGACAGAACTCTGGGCACGTCTGTGAGGGCATTTCCAACGAGTTTTAACTGAGAAGGGAAGACACAGACTGAATGTGGGCAGGTCAATCCCATGGGCTAGAATCCCATACTAAATAAAAAAGAGAAAAAGGAGAAACTGAATGGAAAACCAGCATTTATCTCTCTCTGCTTCCTGACTGTAAACACTATGTAACTGGCCACCTCATCTTCCCACTGCTGTGCCGTCCCATAGACTGTAATCCCTCAAACCATAAACTAAAATAAACCCTTCCTTCTTTTAAAAAACATATATTTCCAAACACAAAAACAAAACAAAGACCTTAAGAATAAAAATTCCACAAATGACTCACTATCAGACCTATACTATAATACATATGATTGACTAAACATCTTAACTAAAAGGCAAAGCTTATTAGACTGGATTAAAAATGATTAAAATAGAGAGAAGAGGAGGAAAGGGTGACACTACTGAAATGGGATACAGAAACAAACAGCAAGATTACAGATCTAAACTGACATGTATAGATAATCAAAAAGGATACCTTTTTATATTCTTTTGCTCTAGTCTATTTTTTTAAAACCTCTCATTCTGTCAGTCTCTCTTGCTGTGTGTGTGTGTGTGTGTGTGTGTGTGTGTGTGTGTGCAAGTGCAGGTGCCATAGTGTGCCTGTGGAAGGAAGAGGACAACCCCAGGTATCCACATTCACTTTCTACTTTGTTTGAGGAGGATCTCCTGTTGCTCATTGCTGCATGCCCCAGATTCACTAGCACTAGAATTTCCAGGGATGCTTGTGTCTCTGCTGCTCATCTCACCGTAGCAGAACTGGTCCTACAGACACATTGCTGTGTTTGGTTTTACGTAGATTATAGGGATTTGAACTCAGGTTCTCATGGTTGCAAACTTTACCCATGGAGTGGTCTACCCAGCCTCTACCTTTTTTTGTAGCCAGCATATAACAGGTGTGTCTCCCTTATCTTCCTTTTTCTATGTGTTATAAATCTTCTCCTCCCCAGGCTGCTTTGAGATTTTTCTCTTTGACACTGCTTTTTTTCCAAATTGATTATGATAGTCAGTGGATCAATAGGCTTGTTGTTCAGACTTTTTTTCTTTCGGCCTCCCAGGTTCAGGTACGCCATCACATCACTTTCAGACCTCAGGGATGCTGTGTTCTTTTCTTCTCTTTCTCCTCTTCCTCCTTCCTCAGTTCTCCTTCCTTTGTGCTCCCACTTATTTTGTCTCTGTTTCATTTGGGCTAACATTTATTGTAGTGCGATATTCATGTCATCATTTTTTTCCAGTACCTAATCTGTGGTTATTCCTGTCTAGCATGGTTTTTTTTTTAAAAAAAAAAAACTTGAATATTTTAGTTTTCCTTCCTATAAGTTTGATCTGAGTCTTCAAAATATTTCCTATGTTTCTATTTAACTTTCTGAATGTATGGAATACAGTGATAATAACTGTTTTGATATTTACACACTCAACATTAGGATCAACTTTAATACATTAGTTTTCCCTCATATTAAGGGTTATATTTCCCTACTTCTTGGGATGCTTGAAGAATTATCTTTGGATACCAAGCATTGTACATTTTACTTTTTTGAATGTTAGATATTTTTGAATAATAATAAGCTGTTTATACTTTGTCCCGAGATTCAGTAAAGTTACATGGAAACAGTTTGATCTTTTTGGTCTTATACAAGGATGACATTTGCAGTTTTGTCTCTGGAGATACCAACAGATGTGTCTTCTGGTGGGTCCCTGGATGGTCAGTACTGCTTACTTTCATGCTTTGTTAGAACCAGGGAAGTGCTTGTCGAGGGCTTATTTCACCCTGCTACCAAGCCAAGCCCCGTTAGTGTGTTCTCTCTAGTAGCCAGTCTCATAGGTAGAACAGATACTATTCAGGGACTTGGGTGAGGGTGAAGAATGCTAGTTTATTCTTTATGTTATTGTTATTTTAGCTTTGGAAGTTTTCTCACATTCATGAACTAATCAGTAGCATGTTGAATAGTTCAGGCTGGGGTTTCTGCACATTTCCAGAGTTCTCTTTTCTGTGCTTTCTTAATTTTGAAATTGTTACTGAAGTTGCTAGGGTCAGCATCAGCATCGTAACAAGCTAGGCTCAGTCATTCATCCTCAGTAGGCCAATTTAACAGACAGTACTAATGAAAGCAGAGAAAAATGTATTCAATGTAGCCAAATTGAGAAGAGGAACAAATAACAAGGCCCAAAGGACACCCTAAGTCCATCTTCTTAGGTCCTGGCATAAGGTTCATGTTTAAATAGAGAGCAATCTGTTTGCATAACTAAGCAGTCCTGGTCAAGTTGTGGTCCCACCCACCTGGTGGTCTGACAGGGTGTCAGTGTCAAAACTGTGTGAAATAGCTTCCTGGGAGGAAGTTCCTTTCTGGTTGCTGGCACCAGGCTTCAGTCTTCCCTTGTCTCAGCATGAGATATCTGGGGAAATTCCAATTTCTTGGGGACCATTGTTTAGTAGTCTGATATCTGGTGTCTTTCTAGAATCTCTTCATTCTTGCTAGATGGTGACAGTATTCTATCTCACATTATAGCATCTGTGTTTCTTCCTTTCAGGGCAATTTCAGGACTCTACCAGGGCACATTTTCTCTTCCATTTGGCTTGGGACCTCTCAAGGAAGTAATGTGGAACAATTTCAGACTCATGGTTTGTTTTTTATCTCTCAGAATCAGTGCCCCTGGTTACCTAATGCCTAATGCTGCAAAAGCCATTTATCATATGCTTTGGCCAGTTTTTTGTTTGCTTTGTACAGGAGATAAGTCTGGTTCTAGTTAAGACATTTTGGCTGGGAGTAGAATTCTGATAGTATTGACCTGGAGAAGTTTCCTGTTGATCTTGAGTTCCTTGGAGGCAGATCCTAAGACAAGGACTCATGCATAGTGACTCTCCTAGGAGAACTGTCTTATTTCTATAAAGATCAGCATCTCAGTCCTGGACAAGACCCCTAAAAATGTCCCTGGAAGCAGGGAACACAACTCAGTGTTGCTGAGGGTATAGCTCTCAGGGGCTCAGGGTGCCCGGCGGATTCAATTTCAGGGGGCTGGAGAGACAGCTTAGTGATTAAGAGTGCTCTCTTAATACCCTCTTCTGGCCTCTGCAGGTACCCGCCCACGTCCGGCACTCGCGTGCGCGCGCGCGCGCGCGCACACACACGCACACGCACACGCGCACACACACACACACACACACACACACACACACTAAATAGAAAGGTAGCAACAACAACAAAAAAGCAAGACATGAGCTATTGTCATTTTGCAAAATATTTCTTTGGAGCATGCACGCACGCGCGCGCGCGCACACACACAAATCATTAAAAAAAGAAAACAATTTAAGGAAGAGTAAATAAAACAAAACCAGAGACTTTATTGTTAGGTGAAAAGACAGACACACTTGAGGAGAGTCAGTGTGGGTGTTAGGAGAGGAACATACCTGGACACCTCAGCAGTAGCTCTTCAAGGATTTAGGAGATTTGCAGTTGCATCATTTACAGGAGCTATTCTAAAACTAAAGGAAAGAAAAAAAAATGTGTTGGTCTACTCATTTCCTTATTGAAGAAATTTTAATAAATGAAGGTTTTGGATGTATTATGATCATGGTATTGGCTAGATTTACATATGAGGAAGAAATGTACTGTTGCAAAAACATGGATAAAAATCTTAAAAATCAGGTAATTTTGCTATGCTTTGGTCACATGTGCTTTCTTTCTGAATATGGTTCACTGGCCATCTTAATAGTCTTATTTGTGATATTTTTGGGAAAAGGGTATAATTCCTGTAAGTAGTTTCTGTGTATGGCAATCTCTAGTCAGCTACATTGAAACTCTGGACTTGGTAGGAAATGTCAGTCAGATCCAGGTGAGTGAGGGTGAGGGTCTCTTTACCCTTCCCATGTCCTCCTAACTTTTCCTGTCTTTCCATCCTGGCTCATGACAAGATATTAGTATCTTTCCCTAGAGATTTCACAGTCTGGATAAGGAAATAAGTACATCCAAGGACGTGACTGTTTGTGTCTGGGATTAGTGGTTACTCTGAGGCCAGGCTGAGGGCACAGGCTATGGGTGGGGTAAGGTTTGGGGTGAACTTAGGTGAAGGCTCGGGCCATGGGTAAATGGATGGTCAGACCAGGGCAAGGGGGTTGACCAGAAGCCTCTTTCTGAATGTAGGCTACAATGTAGGGCTGACTTTGTGGTACTGGCTCAGCCAGACCCAGTTCCAACCGGCTCTGATTTAATGTCCTAATCTTCCTACTTTCTGAACACCCCCTTTGGTAGGGAATCTCCAGTGCCTTGGTAAAATATATTCAGGCCTATTCTAAGGTAAGGAAGGAAGTGGTATCGCTGATAATTGGCATCTGGTGAAATTATATCCTGTACGCTGTCCCCGCTGTGTGATGAGAGTGTCATCCCACCTGCACAGGAAGATGCGCCCTACCACCGACTTCCTAGGTAGGCAGAGGTGTGTGGAGGTGGGAGGTATGACAACGTCTTTGTTCCTTTCATGTGTTGTTCAGCGCATTTCTGTTTCTAGGGAAGGAGAAGGTACAGTCCACAACCTCCAGTCATTGCCCATCTACCTTTTCAGCTTAAGGGGAGGTGGTGAACGCAACAGAGAAGTTTCTGCTTTTATGGAGCGCTATTGGGAGCAAATAGGGTGTATTCAATTCATGATGAGTGAGGTGAAGAAAACCAAATGGACTAAGGCCACGTGAAGCAGCTTCTTGAATTCGTATTAGGGTGAATGAGTTGAGGGGGTTACATGATTGGGCCAACCAAGGGTCAGTAAATGGCACTGTTGTTGCTTTATTCTTTTGGGTTTGGCTTTGCCTTCTGCTCCTTCCTTTATTCACACCACAAATGTTTATTGTGGGTGTGAACTATGTCTCAGATGCTTTCCTGGTCAGTGGAGACAAATGCTGAGTAAGGAGCAGCCTTGACTTTCATGATCTTCTGGTCTGCCCTGGGAGACGGACACTAAAAACAAAAGTGCAATGAACCTTGTGCAGCGTGGAACACTCTCAGGCACTGTGGCAGGACACTGGAGGCAGCTGGGCGATTTAGGTGAAGGAATGAGGGAAGACCTCTCTGTGATGGTGGCATGGCAACTGAGTGAGATTCTGAGGAAATGCCTTCTGTGGGGAGAGGAGATAAACACACACCAGTTAGAAGAAAAGCTTATAGGAAAGACTTGGCTTTCCCGACACCAAGTGAAGGCTGGTGAGCCTAGAGCATGAGGGCTGAAGGTTAGAGGTTCTGCTAGAGAAAAGTCAAGTGTGCAGAAAGATGTCTGTTTAATTCCAAATACAGTAGGGGGCCATGGAAGAATTTTTGTTGGGAATATTACATGATAGTAATATTTAAATTCAAAGATGATTTAACCTAGATATTTATGCTTTAAATAATTTTGTTTTCTGAAAAGGTAATTACTATGGTTTGTATAAAATGATCAAGGGTTTGGGAGATAGCTCAGTTTGTAAAGTCCTTGCTGTGCACTGGGTTTGATCCCATGTGAAAAAGCTGGTGTGTTGCTTATGATCTAAGCACTGAAGAAGAGACAGGTCAATTTGGCCAGTCAGCCTAGTTTGTGTAGGTGTAGTGCAGGCCAGTGACAGACCTTGTTTCAAGAAAAAAGGTGGATGGCTCTTGAGGAACACACCTGAGGCTGACTTCTATCCTCTCTACATATGTGCACATGTACACCTACATACACATGTAACCATATGGATATGCATGTGCATAGACACACATAGGACAATAATAATGATAATAGTAATAATCATATATGATCCTTGTTCAGCGTAAATAGTCCATGCATTAGGGAGAAGCATCCAGAAAGGAGCAGCTGCACACGTTGATGCCTTATTTTAATCCATCCCTTTGGGTCAGGCTGAGAATGTCAGGATTAGAGGCAGTAACACATTCATTAGTCACTCATTTATCAAACAAATATCTGTGAAGCACCAACTGTATCATGCTCTTCTTAACCGTGTGAGGATGTGGTGGGAGAATGGGGCCAGGAAAGAGAACCATGAAAGAAACAAATGACAGGAAAAAAGGCCATCCTACCCCATCAAGGGCATGCAAAGGGCGGGGTACATGGGACAAAAGCCTCTATCTACAAATGTGAGAGAAGGTGGGCACTGTGTACATGACCCGCAGGGGTCACCACTCTTGTGGCCCAGGGCCTTTGAACGTCTGACCTTTCCCAGCAATCTGGCCACTTCTACCCTCAGAAATGCCCCTTTACTAAACTGTCTCCATCTTTACCACTATCCATGTGTCCCTGGTCCAATTCTTTGTTACATGGCACAAAATCCTGGGAACCCTAGCAGGTGTTCTCCAGACTCCAATCTGTTTCTGTAACAGGGAAGTGAACGCAGCAGAGAAGGTTCCTTTTTTTGGTGGACAGTCAAGGAAATAAGGGTGGTTTAGCTAATGATGAGTCGAATGAAAAAACCCAATAGATGAAGGTCATGTGGAAGCAGCTTCTTGAGATTCATGTTTAGAGAGGCCCTCTCTGGAGCAGGGACAGAGGGAGCCAAGAGAAGCAAAGCCTGTAAGGCCAATGGCTAGAGAAGAGCCATGGTCAAGGACCTGGGTGTTACTACAGGTGTGACGGGAAGATCACACAGCTTTGCACATACCCAGGAGCTGATAGTGGCTTTGAAAGGGAGACAAGTGGACAGGTTTGAAATGTATTTTGGAGGCAGTCTGAGGAGGCTCCTGGTGGATTGGATGTGGAGAGGGATTCAGGTATCAGGGATGACGCCCGAGTTTCTGACTTATGTAACTAGCTGGGAGGGGTGGGGTTGCTGTTTAATGACCTGGAGAAGAATGGCAGGGGGTTAGGAGTTACATTTGGGATGTAGTAAGTATGAGGTGCTCTGAGATGTCCAGGAGGAGGTGTTGGAGAGGCACTTTGCTAGAAAGCTTGGAGATTCATATTTAGGGAAGTGATACAAGGAACTGCTGGGGAGGTAGGTAGCTGGGACCAGAGGGTGCTTCAGCTGTTTAGTTACTTTTTAATGTTCCATGGAAAAAAGGCTGACTCTAGGAAAGTACAGACAGACTTGAAAAAAATGATCTTCTCTGCAGTTAAAAGACAGCCCAAATAATGTGAGGCCTTTAGGATGGAGGCCTTGCCAGTGCTGAGCTGTGTTTTTCCTAGTGGCCACCAGGCTGTTGCTTCAGACTTTTTAAAGTCTATTGAGGTCTGGAGCAGGCAGATGAAAGGAAGGTAAGGAAAATGCCCCCAAACTTGATGGTTTTGATGAGATAAATTTCCTTTTCTTTGTTAAAAATTTAATTAAAAAATTTTTTAGAAGAAGAATTTCATTACAGCTTTAACATACTCAATAACAGTTTCCAGAGCAAAGATACATCTCTTTCAAAAGTGGCTATAAAATTTTTAGGTTC
>NW_008340856.1:414555-448791 GCF_000622305.1 Nannospalax galili
TTATACAATATTGATTTTTTAAAACTGAATTTTTACAATATAATTTGATGATATCCAAACCCCCTTATTGCCCCTCACCCAATTTAATATACTTTACTGTATATATAAAAAGGAATATATAGAGTCTGATTTGTGCCTCCAAATGTCCTTCAGTGTGGGTCCATCCACTGGAGCCTGGTTAATCTTAAGAGTCCCATGCTTGAAAGAGACTGTCTCTGCCCCTCCCAGCAGAAACTGTTGGAAGAATTGTTGCCACAATTTCCTTAGGTGGGATTGGAACTTTTTACCCACCACAATGTGTATGCTGGGATTTGTTTTGGCTTGAGCTTGCATGGGACTTGTGCTGTTACCATTGCTGTGAGTTCATATGAGTAACTGACCAGCTGTCTGGAAAGCTTTTTCCTTGTGGTCACCCACCACCTCTTTTTCTTATACTCTTCCTGTCCCTTCTTCTTCAGTGATCCCTGAGCCTTGGAAGGCAGAAGTTTTTCAGGGGTGAGCACTCTGCAGCCTCTTCTTCTCGGTACATTGGCCAGTTGTGGGCTTCCGTGTTAATCACAATCTGTTGCATAAGGAAACTTCTCTGGTGAGTGTCGGGAGTCATGCTTGCCATAAGCATCGGAAATTTGGAGAGTGTCACTTTAAGAGCTTCTGAGCTCTCTGCTTCAGCGGTCAGAGCTGACAGGCTGTACCTGGTTGATAAATCAAGTCTTCTAGAAAGTTAGTTTCAGTTCAGCCTTTGTGCTGTCTCTTAGTAACCCTTTTGTTTCTGTTGTCAAGAATCACCTAGGTGACCCAAACTCCGGGTCGGATAAAAAGGACCTGTGGGAGCCCTCAGTAGATTCTTCCTGATTTTTCCTTCTAGAGAGCGCTCTCTTCTCTGTACCTGTTGTCCCTTTAATAAATTCCTCATATAACTTCAGACTTATGCTCGAGTGTCTTTTTTGTTGAAGACCCCAGCCTGGTGGCCTTGGGGGGCGTTCAACAGGTGAGAGTTGAGAGATACATAAATTCTGCCCAGATGAGGTGTGCACAGATCTGGGATGGGATAGGATCCCTGTGACCCGAGGAAGTCCTCAGTCCCTTTTCTTGCATAAAATCTTATGCATTAATATTATTAATATAAACTCTGGTTCTAAAAATGTTAACAAATTTCTTGCCATTTTTTCCATTACTGTTATGAATGAGAATTTTCAAAGTTCTGTGCTTTGCATTTTGCTGATGTTACCTCAATAATTTAATTTAATTTTTTGGTGCTGGGATTTGAATCTGTGACCTCAGGAGGCACAAATGAGTCCCCACCCCAGCCCTATGATGTTATTTAGATGTCAATCGAGGCGGTTTTCATTTTCTGGTGTCTTTTTCTCCCCCCCTTCTATTTTCTTTAGCAATGTCTACTTCATAGGACACGCTGTGCGTTTTCTGTTGCATCACATTAGGACTTTTGAGACAGGTCTTCCCTGTAGCCGCAGTTGGTCTGGTACTTGCTATGGAGCCAGGCTGCCCTGGATCTCATAGAGATCCACCTGCCTTTGCCTCCTGAGTGCTGGGATTAAAAGCATGTACTACAATGCCTGGTGTCTGCTTATTCCATTTTTACAATGTTAAGAATACATTGTGAGTCTTCAGCTTGGTCAGTCTATGATAGTTTCCTTGAAATTTTGATTTAATGGTTTAAGTGCCCCCCCATATTAATTATTTTACCAGAGGGTATGAAATTATAGTTTTCTAAACATGTCATTCCTTCTGTATTAATTAGCTGTGATTCCTCTATGAAAAATAACTTTCAACAGTTACTTAGCTATTCTGAGATAATTGTTTTTTTTTTTTTTCATTTATTGAGACAGAGTTTCCATGCAGCTCCAGCTAGCCTGGCTGTGATGGTTGGTTTAATGTTAATTTGCCATAAATTAGAATCACTTGAGTAGGGGACCTCAATTGAAGAATTGTCCTTAATTGATGTGGGATTGAGGGATTGAAGGATTGATTGAGGGATTTCCTTAATTGATGTGGGAAGACCCACCCCAAAAGTGGGAAGCCCCTTCTGGTAAGAGCAGCCCAGGTAATAAGGGGCAGGGCAGAAGGAAGGCTTGTTTGGTTCTCCTCCATGTGGAGTTGATTTATCCTGCTGCTGCTGCTACTGCTACTGATTCCTTAGCTGACCTCAGAGTCAGAGTTTCCAGGCTTCTATCATTGACTAAGGACCAGTGGCTATTTAGAATCCCTTCAGAATTTTGGTGGTTGATTGGAACTGCTGAAGCACTTAGCCTTGTGGACTGAGCAACTACTCGGTTCCCTGTCTCTCTAGTGTAGTCAGCCACTGTGGTGTACTCTAGTGCTGAGGGATCTACCCTAATTCAGGGTCTTACTGTGTAGCCCAGGTTGGCCTTGAACTCATAATTCTTATGTCTCGGCCTCCTAAGTGCTGGGATTATAGGCATGTACCACTCAGCTTTCTATTTTTCCATTTAAAAATTGTAGTAAAAATATACACATAAAAGTTACTACTCTAAGTATTTTAGTGTATAGTTCAACAGTGCTAAATATATTCACAGCATTGTAAAATGGATCTCTATTAAATAATCATTCCCCTTTCTGCTTCTCCTACCTTGGTAATTACCATTATATTTTCTTATTTCTGTGAATTTGGCTACTTTAGATACTTCATATAAGTAAATCACTCAGTGTCTTTTTGTGACTGGCTTATCTAATTTAACACAGTATCCCTCAAGGTTCACACATGTGTTATGTGACAGAATCCGTTCTTTTTAAATATTTTATTTTTATTTTATGTGTATGTGTGTATTGCCTGCATGTGTATAAGTGCACCCTTGTTGTGCAATGCCCATGGATGTCAGAAGAGGCTGTCGGATCCTCTGGGACTGGAGTTACGGACAGTTGTTAGCCGCCATGTAGGTGCTGGGATTCAAACCTGGGTCTTCTGAAGGAACAACCAGTGTTCTTAACTGCTGAGCCATCTCTCCAGCTCCTAATTTTTATTTTTATGTGTATGAGCGTGTTGCCTGCATGTATGTAAGTGTACCCAATGTCATGCAATATCCATGGAGGTCAGAAGAGGCTGTCAGATTCTCCTGGAACTGGAGTTACAGATGGTTGTTAGCTGCCATGTAGAAACTGGGAATGGAACCTGGGTCCTCTGCAAGAGCAGCCAGTGCTCTCAACCCCTGAGACATCTCTCCAGCCCCTGAGTACTCTTCTATTGAATGCATATGCTACATTTTATTTTCTCATTCCTGGACCGATGGATCACTTCTTGGCTACTGTGACTAGTGCTGCTACGGGCACGAGCACGCAGCTACCTCTTCAAGAGTCGAACTTCATTGTTTATTATCCTGTTTGTTCCTTCTCTAGATCTAGAGGGTGGGTATTGATTGCTTAAAAATGTCATGGAGATCTTATTTTTCTGTCCATATGACCAAGTGATGCAATTTTGTCTGACGAGAAGCAAGATTTCTGCTGCTGTTTATGAGACTTTCTGCCCCCATTCTTCAATGAAGACACAGGAAAGATAATGACGTTTCTTCTGGAAATAGTTGTTTCGGGTGTAATATTTGGAATCCTACAGTCACATTGGAACCATGAGGTAACTGACAAATTGGCATGCCGTGCCTGACAGAACAGAAAAGATGACAGGAATGGATATTGCTGTTGCTCACACCGTATCAACTAGCACCGGAGTTGCCATTTGTCACTGACAATAAATGCCCTTCTAAAGCCATTTTGAGCTTGTCTCTCAGTTACTTGCAATCATGACCATAACGACCATCATGAAGCTGGAGGAAATGGGAGCTACATTTATTTCTTAGCAGTATTTTACCCCAGGTAGTACAGGGATCTACCACTAAGCACATGTAAAGAGATAGATACATAGATGTGTGTGCATGTAAGTGTGTAGGTGCTTGTGTATCTACAGAAAGTCTAATGTTGCTCACCTCTGAGAGAAATGGTTCAGAGACTGGGGAAGAAAACAGTTTTAATTATTGGTATTATTTGCTTTCTTTCACTCTTGAACTTTATATTCTGCGTAGGTATTATGTATTTATTCAAACAAGACAAAAACGGAATACGGGAGATGATAGGTGTTGAGACTGATAACTTCAGTGCAATTATGGCAAAAACTAGTGATGGAGAGAGCCAATATCAACACATTTCCTAGGGTGCATCAGCACAGTGGTAAAATTGGTGAAAAGTGTGAGTGAGGACTCCTGAAATGAGCGTAAACCAAAGGCAAGAACCAAAAGCAAGACATCATACTTTTCTGAGATGAGAGATCACCAAGAGTGGAATTGTGTTTCAGTGAAAAAGGAACAAAGAGCCTGATGATGGTGCATCCTGGGGAAGCTTTCTGATTTGGGGTACATCAAGAAAAGAAATTAACCTAGTATGGCAGAGCTTTGTGGAGAGCTAAATATGGCAAACAAGAGAAATTAATCTCAAAGGGATAATAAAAATGCACATGTCACCTCAATTTGAGTTCTCTAAGAAGTAGACCTTGGGATAAGGGGAAGCAGCCCATGAAAGTGTGGTTCCAAGTCAGTTACCATTTGGCAGCTGCATCTAACCTCCCTGGAGAACTCCGGGATTCAGCAGAGAGCACATACCTCAGAGCTACCCCACAGTGGGGTGAGGGTGGTGGGTGTGCACACACCCATTGCTGTCAGTCATTTTCATGCACTGATGGGGGTGGATATTAATTTCCTCTCCTTTCTAGCCTGACCCCCTACTCATGCACAGAGGGCCCTGACAATCTCAGGGGGAGCCGCCAGGGAAGAGTGGCAGGTGCAGGCAGTTGGGAGTATGAAAATCGGGGTCTGACTCACAGTAGGGTCGCCTTGCTGGTATTACCTTTTTAAGAGCCTCTTCTCCCCTCTCCTCCACCTCCCATATGCTACAGTAAAGGATCAGCAACACACAGACGCTGGGAAAGGACTTGTTCGCTGATAGAATTCAGTTCAGGGTACAGCGTGGTTTTTCCCTCTTATATAGCCTCATTTGCATCCAGAAGTTTCATTTCAGAGCCACATATGCCCTGATGAGAATGGTGTGTGAGGGAGGCCTGCATAAATAAAATTCATGGACGAGAGCCAGCCTTCTTGAAACATTAGATCCCATCTTTTCCTACAGCAAAATCCTTAGTGGAACTGCTCACATGGAGCAAAACTAAATGGCTTGAGTTTCTCTCCTGTCACTCCGGAGAAACTCTCTTGGGATAGTAAAGCTTTACAAACATCCTCTTATTTCAGACTTTCTTCCCCAGATTACCATGGCCCTGCTGCCATGGACCCGTCTTGTGAATGGGTGCCCTGTGTGGTGGACGCAGGGCTTCTGTAGCTGGTTTGGCTGATGGTTGCGTGTCTCCTTCTTTCCCTCTAACTCCCAAGGTTGCTTCTTAGCTGGACAAATGGTCTTCCTAACAGAAGACAGTCTCTGGCCTAACCTGGCTGTGAGTGAGAGTTCAAGTGAGGAGATGGGCCTTCCTTCCAGTAAGTGTTTCTGTCTTTCCTTCCTGCTTCTAAGTCTGGTGTCTTGGGACCCTGCTTACTACTGGGAAACAACAGAGGTCCTTGATTTTTCCATTACTACCTCTTCTTGGTTCACAGAAGGTGAGAGCCCTAGAAAAAGTCAAAACTGTGCTTGGAACAACCCAGCACATGTTCTCAAAAACACCAGTGGTCTGCCTGTAGCTTTATATTTTGATAAGATACAACAGTCTGTTTGCATTTTTCCTATTCAATTTAGTGACTTTTTGATGGATTTGACTGGTTGTTTTGGCATCGTGTAGGCACAAACTCGAGCTGGGGCTCCATAGAGGCGGCAAAATCAGACATGAATAATAATCATAATAAACCTTCATAACATTCGAGTCTCCAAAGAGCTTTTCCCTACATTTACCTTGTTTCATCCTACAATGTTCTGACACAACAGGCATTGACAGCTTTCTTGTTTTGATGGACAGCAGAGAGCCAATGCTCACCCTGACCTTGACCATGATTAGATCTGGACTTCTCATTCAGACCTACAGAGAGAGAGAGAGAGAGAGAGAGAGAGAGAGAGAGAGAGAGGAGAGAGAGAGAGAGAGAGAGAGAGAGAGAGAAACCTGATGGGGCCTATATAGCTGAAGGCTGGAGTAGAGTCTCTTTCTTTCTTTGGGGAAATGAACCCAGGGCTAGCTGGAATTCAGAAAACCAGGTTCTGAATATGAAAGCAAACATTAGGGTTGAGGACCCCAGTCTGGGACTAAGGCCCTAATGAGTCTTAGCCATTCCTAGGACTTACAGGGGATATATGTTACCAGGTCTGTAGGACAGCTACCTCTTCCTAGCCTGATGGCAGACACAGCTGGAGGTGTACTCATTGGTCTTCAGTGTGTCTTCTGGGTTCCCTGATCTGCCATGCCTTCCAGCAGTTCTGTTGGCCCCTGGCACACCTTTTGCTCTTTCTTGACTGTGTGCTCCATTGCTGCCCTCTCCCTTCCCTTGGCCAGCTAGTCCTAACCACCCCAGGGGACCTCCTAGTCCCATTTTCCTTCCTTATAGATGAGAAAAACTGTCTCTCAGAGGACAACTCCACAGCCTCAGGTCAGATGCATTTGCTTTACCGCAGCTTCTTGGGATGGTGTTCCTTCTCAGTTTGGCTCAGGCTGCTGCCTTAAGATGTAGGCTTTTTGTCAGTTTTCCCTTGGAGGACCTGCTCAAGTCCTACCTCTTCCAAGAAGCCTTTCTTGATTGTCCTGACTCACACTGATCTTGTTTTTTATTTTTTTGGTGGCTTATTAGGAAAGTAGAGATTGGTATTGTGGAATGCTGTCCTTTGAGCATAACAGCCATCACCATTTTAATTGGCATCCCTGTGGTTACCCTCAAGAGATCCTTAACAACACTGAGCCTGTTCCTCATAGAAGGAGGGGCTGGGGAGAGTCATTAGACCCTCACTAGAGATTCCAGTCACCCCTTCCTGCGTCCTCCTCTCAGCTGCATATAATTCTTCCCAGGTGCATGTGGGAGGTGCTGTGGTACATAGAGGGTAGAAGGCTAATGGAAGTGGGGAGAACTCTAGGCAGATATAGAGAAATCTTCATCCATGCTGGGATAAATCTTTTGGGTGATATGGTTGTTTGGATTCATCCATGCTCCTGTAAGTAACACCTCACACACACTCCTGTAAGCAAGCCCTATAAACTTGTTAGTTCACCAAGCTAGACTTGGGTCTTTCATTGGTGCCCTGTCTGGGGTGAGTAGACATTTATTCAAATTTACTCATCTCTCCCCAAGAAGTTCACACACCACTTAGACTGGGGTCCTTGGATTTTCCTCTCCTCCTCCTCCTCCTCCTCCTCTTCCTCCTCCTCCTCTTCTCCCTCCTTCTCTTTTTGTAATAGTAGTTTGTCTGCATTTATGACTTATGATAATGAGAACATCATGTTTGACTGGTTCCCTCACTCTCCCTGTCTCCTTCATAACAAATGTGAAGTCCTTTATTATCCTCCAATATTTTCACTTTGTGATAGAAGATCATAATTATTCAGCTAGCCAAATGATTGCTTTCCCCAAACACAATCTCAAAGATCACCGTGAATTCTTTTTGTCACTGTTGCTCTGTATATTGGTTTACTTACCAGTTATGTTCAAGCTGAGGCCTCTCTGGTTTCCCTAAGCTGTTCTCTCACCTCCTACTCACCCTTCCACCCTCAGCAGCTTCCCCATCCTTCTCTGTCTTCTAGAGTCCTATGCCCATGAGAGCAATTGCTCTTACATCATCCACCAGGCTCTTCCCAGACAGTTCCTCTATCTTCTTGCCTTGAGTATTACGTCACTTTTCACACAAAGTAAAGCTTGTCTTGGGTTCTTCCCAGATTTCATTTTATACCATCATTTTATAATACCCTTGGAAAAAAAAACCCTTTGAGATGCACGATCTCTCCCAGTCACTGGAAACCAGGTGCTTCTAGTGACAGTCTCTACTGGGGGCCCATAAAAATCCTTAGCCTCTTCAGGTGGATCTTTGTGAGTTTGAAGCCAGCCTGGTCTACATAGTGAGTTCCAGGACAGCTGGGGCTACAGGGAAACTCTGTCTCAAAAAGACAAAAAAAAAAAAAAAATCCTTAGCCTCTGATCCTATACCAAAATCATCTTGAAATTGTCTAACCTTGGAGGTTGGGGAGATGGCTAATTGGTTAAAGTACTTGCCACAAAAGTATTATGACCAATTCTGATTCCCAGAGCCCATGCGTATCAGTTTACTTTCTGTTGCTGTGATAAAACACTGACAAAAACCAATTTGGGGAGAAAGAGTTTATTTCATGTTACACTTCTAAGGCACAACCCACCTTTGAGGAAAGGCAGAAACTCAAGGCAGGAACTTAGAGGCAGGAACTGAAGTAGAGATCATGGAGAAATACTGCTTACTGGCTTGCACACCTGGCTTGCTCAGTTACACTTTTCTTATATGATTGAGGCCCACTTGCCCAGGAATGGCACTTTCCACAGTGGTCTGGGTCTCCTACATCTACCAGCAATCAAGACAATGCCCAAAAGACATGTCCACAGGTTAATCTGATGGAGGAAAGTCCTCAGCTGAGGGTCTTTCTTTCCAACACACCATGGGAGTGTGGGTGTCGTGATCCACTTGTAATTCTAGCACCTGGAAGATATGTATCCCTCTAACAAACTGGCTAGCCAGAATGAACATATTGGCAAGTTCTGAATTCAGTTGCGAGACCTTGCCTCAATAATGGAGACTGATGAAGGAAGACTCCCAAGGTCAACCTCAGGCCTCCATATACATGCAAATACTGATACCTGCATGCATGCACATCATGCACACACACACACACACACACACACACACACACACACACACATGAAGGGGAAAATTCAGCCACCCACCTCCACTCTTCCACCAGTTTCCAGGCAGGTGTACACACTTGTGGGGTTGCGGCCACCAGGAACACACGGCCTCCAGCTCTTTCAGCTCCTTCTATTGTTTTTAGGGTTTCATTTCTTCCATCTTCTTTTTTTAATTATTTATTATTTTTATGTGTATGTGTGTATTGCCTGCATGTAGGTAAGTGCACCTGTGTCCTGCAATGCCTGTAGAAGACAGAAGAGGCTGTTGGATCCCCTGGAACTGGAGTTACAGACAGTTGTTAGCTGCCATGTGGGTGCTGGGATTCGAACTGGTTAAGAACAACCAGTGTTCTTAACCGCTGAGCCATCTCTCCAGCCCATTTCCTCCATCTTTTCTCCACCCACCTCCTTGATCATGGGTCCAGGGGATCTCCAGTGTGGTGCTCATGGAGGGCTCTGGCAGTCCTGTGGGGCAGATTTTGTGAGGTGTTAAGTCTATTTGAAAGCTTCTGAAATTAACCAGAGGAGACTGGGTCCCAGGTTTGTGATGGGGACACTGAATTGACAACCCTTTTGTCATTTCCAGAGGTCTTGTTTCTGATCCCTACAAGATCACAGTAGGCAAGGAGTCTCCATCTTCTTGGAAGGCCATCACAATGATGGGGTGGCATGGAGTGGGGAGTGCGGCAAACAAGGAGCAGATGTGGGCAGAGTGCAGCTGCTGCTCCTGGGGGGTGCCACCTCCCTTGGGGACAGGCATCCTTCTTTGCCTCCTCTGCCTCGGCCCAGGCTCCTGGGTTGCAGGTGTCCGTCCCCTCTCTCACACCTCATGGTGCAAGCAGCTGGCATGATGTCAATGCTGGGCACCCAGCCAAGAAGCTGAGGACTGACACCAGCACTAGCTACTGTGCCTGATGCAGGGCATAGGCTCTGAGTTGCTCTAGGGTCTGACCTTGTTACCCTGGGGACCATCGGGGGTTCTGCCCCTCTGCACCCACTCTTCTCCAATTCCCTTTGAAGGGCTCCTGCCCCCATCCTGGTATGCCAAATGGGAATCATATTTTATTTTATGGCATTTTCTTTTAGTGAAAACACATAGTTTGACCAATTAAAGCCTCTTTTGGACTAGGCCTCTGACTGAACTTGAAGAAACCAAAAAGGACGTCCTGTTCCTACGGCTGTCTGCTGCTCTTGCTTCTGTTTCTTTTCTTTGGTCATGGTTCAGATTTAGGGGGAAGCAGCAATGGGAATAAACTGTGGCCACTCTGGGCCTTGATGGCTGTAGGGATCCAGTTCCCAACTGTGTCCTTCTGACCCCAGGAGCCCAGGCCAGGCCTGAGAGGCAGAAGTGGGCTTAGAGAGAGACCTGAGTGAGCTCCCAGTTTGGGAGAAGAAGGAGAGAAAGGAGCCCTGCTGTTGGGGTGGGCTGGGTCCACTGGACCCAGAGAAGTCCCACTGCTGTATGAGAGGAAGGGCCTGCCTGAAAAGGCAGAGTGGAGTGGGCAGCAAGGTAGGGCACCCTTCAAACACCAGCCCTGCCTCAGCTGGTACCAAGCCTGGTGGAGGGAACAACTGGATGCAAGCTAAGGCGTGTCAGGACAATGCCCTGGGAAGGGCTACGGTGCAGTGGGGCTGTGTGTGTGTGTGTATGTGTGTGTACAAAGGCTCTCTTGGGGGTGGGGTTAGGGCAGAAGAGGGAAGACAAGGTGGGGGTGATGCAGTGAAGGTAGCAGACAGGTTCATGTACAAATCTTCAGAATTTGTGAGCATGGACAGGGTGTTCTGTGTGAGCTGGGTGGCGAAGGGGCGAACACCAGAAGCATATGTATCCTTACTTTCAAGGGACCCTCCTTACAACTGAGGGCTAGGAAGACCTGGGCAAGTAGATTACCAGAGAGTGGCAGAAAGGAACGAGAGTTTGTTGGCCATCTTTGTATCTGGCTGATTTCAAGCAATTCACATATTTCATTTTATTCTACCAAGAGCCCATTCATTTATTCATTTGATCCCTCAACAAACATTTACTGAGAAAAAGGCTATGAAGGAGCATGCTTGTAACCTCAGCACTCGGGAAGCTGCGGCAGGAGGATTAAGTGTTTGATGCTAACCTATGTAGCTGGGCTACAATAATTAAACCCTATCTCAGAAACAACCCATCTATATTAATACATATTTCCTGAGAGCTTCTCTGCTATTTGACACTATTTTGGGGCTCAAGGAATAGAAAACACCCTTCTTCTAAGAGCTCATAGTACAGAAGGGAGACACCAATGGACCCTGTTGGATGGGCAGCAGGTGCTTCCTGGGTGAAAGTAAAAGGTAAGGTGGGAAACACTGAGTTCCATGGAGGCCAGAAGACAGCAGTGGCTAAAGATGTGAAGCAACAGCATTTCCGAGTAAGTGTCAGTGGCATCAAGCCCTTGAGACAAGCTCAGAGGCTTGAGGTGGGGTCAGGGGGCCTCAACTAGAGGTTGCAATGGTGTCTGATCATGATGGAGAACTTCATAATGCTCATCCGTCTGTCTGTAACTGTCATCTGTCTGTCTGATGGGTGATGTGGCAAGTTTATGCTCGTAAGTATTTTGTCCTACATCAGTGTTTGAGGGGGCCACATTGGGCTTAGGGGGTCACGTGACTATACTGAGGGAGAAGTGTCAAGGTCTGGAGTAGAACACCGCTTCAGAGATGGAGCCAAGTAGGAAGTGGAATGGAGAGCTCATGGAGGAACAACTTTCAGCTCATGCAATTGGCATGTGACCCCTGCTATAGTTGGGAAGAATTGCCAGAATCACAAACACAGCCCCTTCTTCCATGGCCAGGAAAGGAGGACAGTGATCAAGAGATGGACAGTGTAGTGTATGCTGCCAAAGGCTGAGGAAGGCCCTACTGTGGGCCTGGCATCTGGCAACTTTCCCAGAAGGTTGTGGCTGGTGCAGGCTGTCTAGAGAGATCAGGGACACCAGATTTGGGAGGGGGAGTTTGAGGCAGAAGAAAGAAAGCAGGACTTGGGACTTCCCCTCCTTTCATTGATGGCAGGGTACTTAGTGGCCTTGCTGGCTGAAGGCTGGCATGTTTACAGAGGGAGAGCGCAGTGGAGTAGCAGGGCTACCCTGTGGACATGCTGAGCTGGGTCCTGGGAAGCCTCAGTGTATGATGTCCAATGGATGTCCAGATAGTAAAGGTGGCACTTATCACAGGGCACATGGCTATGTGTTCAGATGTGGTTCCCTTAGCACTCCTGTAGTAGGTGAAGGTGTGGAATGAGTCTTGAAAATGATTAGCCTCCCCTCTCCTCTCCTCTCTTCCCCTCCCCTCCCCTCCCCTCCCCTCTCCTCTCTCCTCTCTTCTCCTCTCCTCTCCTCTCCTCTCCCTTTCCCCTCACTATTCTCTCTCCTCCTCAGCTAAACAGTACACAATTCTAATCAGCAAATCTTTGGGAAGAGAGAAATGCATGTGCATAATATTCAAACAACACAAGAGGGTGTATACTGACTAGAAGGTTTTTTCTACTCCTGGTCCCTAGTGACCCTGCCCAGTTCCCAGAGGCATGCCAGTTTCCATCTGCTTATCTTCACATGTTCTAGATCTATAAAACAACTTATGTAAGCATTACCTTGCTGTGTGTTTCTGTGTCTTTCCTTTAAAATTTAACTAAACACCTTGGATGTCATTCCTTCTTAGTGCTAAACTTCTACTCCTTTGTATAGCTACATAATATTCCATATGCATGATATAGTTTAATTAAAAAGTTCCCTATGGCTAGTAATTCAGTATGTTTCCAGGCTTTTTCCATGTAAAGAATATTACAAAAATATCCTTGTGCATATAAAATTATTTAAGAACTAGTTTGGCTACATGTAACAGAAAATTCAAGCAATAAGGATTTAAACCAAAAAAATAGAGATTTGTTTTTCTCATGCAATAAGGAATCTAGGAATGACAAATACTGGCGCTGGTTTAGCGGCTCAATGACATCATTGTAAGTTTCTGGTGCCATTTCTGTGATTATAAGATAGCTGGTCCAGATCCAGCAACCACACCCACATTCTAGGTAGGTGCCCAGGGGTAAGGCCAGGAAGAGGAGAAGGATGCATTCCCACATGAACCTGTTGTCTGAACCTGGAAGCTTCCCAAACAAATTTTCTTAGATCTTATTGGTCAAACCAATGTCGACGTTTCCTATCTCATGGGAGAATGGGAAAGGCTTTTAGTTTTTTTGGCTTATTGCTTCTGGAAAAACAAATAAATCAAATTTGTTGTAGAGAATGCACACTGGGTAGATGTCTAGTTGATTTTATCTCTATAATAAATTTTAATAAATGGTATTTCTGGATTAAATCCTTATAGGCACTTAAAATTTTGGTTATGCCAAATTTTCTTAAACCCAGAAGAATTTTGCCAAGCACACTCCTGCAGAAACTGCCTCTTTACCCCTCTCCAGAGTCTTGCCAAATTCATCATGCTTTGCTAATCTGGTGTTTTAATTCACATTCCTTTAACTCTGAGTGGGGCTCAGAATCTTTGCACATAAAGACAGGCATTCAAGGGGTGGTGGGTGAGCACTCTGTAAGGGAGTGTGCAAAGCAGGGGCTGGGATGGGCAAAGTCAGGAAGGTGAGGGCACAGAAGGGGAGGAGGAGCTTTTTGGGAAACAGCAGGCTGTGAGGGACACTGCAGAGGTCACCAAGAGGTGTAAGGACAAAGGAGCACTGAGGGTTATGACTAGGCCACTGTGACTCTGTGGAGGAGAAACCCAGGGGGACAACCCTGCCACAAAGCATTTGGTTTCTGCTCAGCGAGTAAGTGAATCCAAAGGGTTAAGTAATGCATTTAAAGTCAGGGATCTTCTGCCAGGGAAGCAGGTTTGAATTCAGGTGTGTTGGCCCCTGGAATCTCTGGAGTAAATCCTATAGAGGCCACGGTAGAGGAGGGTGTCTGTTTGGAGTTACAACCTTAAGGGCCTGAAAGAAGTCTGAATTTGTAGATGAACTTGTCCTATTTCACAGATAAGGGAACTGATTCCCTGTATTTTTCAGTTTCCATCATTATAACAAAATAACCAAGCTAATCAGTTTTAAAAAAGGAAATATTTATTTTGGCTCACAGCTTTGGGGTTTTAGTTTTGATTCTTGTTCAGAGCTTTTGGGCTCATGGTGAAGAACCACATCATGGTAGGGAGAAAATGGCAGAACAAGCCTTCATTTCATGTCCAGAAGCCAAAAAGAGAGAAAAGAGGAAGTGATTGAGGTCCCTTCCCAGAGCATGTCCCCAGTTATCCAAAGACCTTTTACCAGCCCCCACCTTGTAAAGGTTCTGCCACATCCTAACAGTACCACAGGCTGGGGTCAAGGCCTTTTGGGGACTTTCCAGACTCAAACTCTAGCAGCCTTACTAGCAAAGAGACTGACTAGAAAGTGTAAGAACCCAAGAGGGGTCTTTTCAGTAACTTGGGCAGAACAGAACTCCTCTGAGCCATCAGCACTATGGACAGAACCACATACCTAGGCCCTAAGGGGAGTTCCCAGGCCCATTGAAAGAAGAGACCTGGCCCAATTTAAGGACTGAAAACATAGACTATTGGTAATTTCTGGGTCCCATTTGGTCATATTTTGGGAATAATGTGGGAGCTTAAAGCACACCCTGTGCCTTCTGAAATTGCTGTCTCACCTTCTCTAGTGACAGATTCAGTGAATTGTCCCATCTGGGGTTACGAACATGAGTCACCACCTTCTCTTGGCTCCCAATGAAGCCACCAGATGGCCATTCCTTTAGGCTGTTCGGTGGCTCATTCACTTTTTCATCTAAAACATTTTCACAATCAGGCTTAATTTAATTTACTGCTGTTATAAAAAAATGTGGGTTAGCACCAGAAAATCTCAGTTGAGTTTAGCACAGCAGTGTGTCTAGTCTTTGAATACAGATCATGATTGGTTAAGTCAGGTAGTCTCAATAATATGTTCTGTGAATGAAAGTTCCCAGAAAACAAAAAACAAAAACCCTGTATTTTCAACTGAACCCCCTGCAAGGCAGGTTAACTGATTAGCGCTTCAATGATTGTGGAGAATTTGAAATGCTGCAAGGCCAGAGCTTAATTACAATTTATTTTGAGCCATCTTTAGCCCCCTAAATAACTGTTCCGTTGTCTTCCTCTGTGTCAGATGTGACATCCTGGGGTTAACAGATAAAAACCTTTTGTGATGTATTAGCTTTGTACATCAGTAGCTTTCACCAACCCAAGGTCTGAGAATGGTGTCAGATAGCGTCTAAAGCCTATAGCAGACTTCTCCCCGCTTTGCTATAACCCATCTCTCTGATGTCTCCACCAATGTATTTGGAAAAGTGTCTTATTTGTGGCCTTATTTGTTCTACTACTATAAAAACTTCTTGAAACTGTTATGTTGGAACATGAAATTTGGGGTGATGTAAATCCGTGTTCCTGGGCCATGGTCACTCATATTTGGCTTCAGAATAAATTATCTCTTCTGTCCTTTAACTTATGTTTTTGCATTTTGCATTCCTTTTTTGATAATACTTGCTTTTCTAGAAATTCTTGCAACTGGATGGGGATCATATGACACAGTTCTGGCCAATGAGATGTAAGAGACAAGCATGAGGAAAGTTCTCATCAGCATTAAGTATTCTAACTTCTTACCTTGAATGCGCATATGGTTCTAAGCAGGAAGTGACCACCCACAGATGAATCAGAAAGTTAGGTCCTTAGCCACTCAGATATTATCCTGGTGTGTGCCATAATTAAAATACTTTATTTCTTAAATCACTGTTACTTGAGCATCTTAATACTTATACATGAAAACATTCCTGTTACACTCTTAAGCTTTTTAATTATAGCAAGGCTCACTCATTGGTCAGTGGATTGAATTCTTCATTTATTAATACATCTTAGAGATTTATTTATACCATTGCACTTGAGTCTGTCTTTGCTTTTAACAAGCATATTGTTAACCCCAGCCCTCAAGAGGCAGAGGTAGGTGGATCTCTGAGAGTTGGAGGTCACCCTTATTCACATCATGACTTCCAGGTGGGCTGGGATTAGGGACACCTTGTCAAAAAAAAAAAAATCAACAAAAAACCAAACCAAACCAAACCCAACCCAACAAAAACAAAACCCATTAAGCATGTTGCAGTCCATTACAATAGCTATACCACAGCTTATTGCCCACTCCCCTACTGGTTGAAGTTCAGATTGCTTTCAATGCTTTATTCCTACAAAGCAGAGATTTGGCAATTTGAAGACATTCATCAGAGACATCTGGAATTTAAACTGGTAGCTGTGGATCTGCTAGACAGATGTTCTATTGTACACTTGGAGGGGTTGCCCAACCGTCCTCAGGAGGAATCCATTCATCACCATACACTCACTGCCAATATGCACACGTGCCAGTTTCCTAGCAGTGACTTAGTAGATGTTGATGCTCTGGATGGTGCAACCAGTTTCAACTTATTTAATTTGCATTTGACTCTTTGATTAAGGTGGGACATTTTTCCTTATATTTATTAGGCATTTACATTTCTTCTTTTGTAAGTTGCTTTTTATCCTTTTTGTCTATTTTTTTTTTTCCTGTGGGTCTAGCAAGCCCTTTCTGATTCATGTAGACTTTTTTTTTGTACATGTAAATTTGGATACTTGATACTTTGACATACATTTTGCTATGTTACTTGTTTATCTTTTGGCTTTCTTAATGTGTTTTTTCATCCTTGAAAAGATCTTTATTTTTATGTAGTTTTATGCATAAATCATTTCCTTTATGGCTTCTGGGTTTTTAACTTATTTAGAAAAGACTTTATGCTCCAGGATTATAAATACATTTACCAAATGTTTTTCCTTTTAATACCGTCAAGTGAATTTTATTTTTCTGTAAGAAATAAGGATTCACTCTCTGTTTTTCCAAGTAGACCCCTGTGCTGCTGGCTCAGAAGAACTGGACTTGTACTTGGTGACCTGGATAAGTCATGGCTGCCTTGCTGTGTCCATCAGAGCCAGAAAATCGGAAGACAGTAGGTGATGTTATGACCCACGGAAATGATGCCGTGAGCACCTTCAGCACAGGTGGGATGGGGGAAGAAACTGTTCTGAGAAGACTTATGCTACAGCCTGGACAGAAAGGCCTCTAAGGATTTTCTTCTAACCAAGGGCTGGCTGGAACTGTGAACTAGGAAATACCAGACAACTACCAGGAGACCTTCCAAGTTCTCTGGGGACAGGTGACAGCTGGCCAGCAGCATCCTGCTTTTGCTTCCTCCTGTCCTGGAAGCTCCTGTAGTTATCTACTAGCCTGGGGTTTTCCCAGGCCTCTGCTGGGCCAGTCCCACCCCAGGCGCATACAAAGTAAAGTCCTTTCCTTCTGAGCAGGGAAGAGCAGGAGCAAACTCAAAGTGCTTCACACAAAGGAAGTTGCACCTTAGTGAAGTACATGCAAAGCTCTTCACAGCTGGAGTTGTCTATGGGTTTGAACGTAGATTCTGCAGATGGACTTGCTCACATTCCTGTTTTAGATTGAGACAGCCTAAACTAAATGGAGTGCTAATACCAGCAGTAGCAAAGGTGTGGAGCAAGAAGACCTCTCACACTGCTTGTGTGTCTATGTAGTAATTTGTACAAGTGTACTGGGAGCCTGTCAGCAGCACCTACTGAAGTCTACACAGCCACACCTCAGGCACAGCTGTTCTGCTCCTTGGAATATGCAGCCCATCCTGGAAAGGAGTACACATGTCCTCAGACAACATGTAGTGGAGTGCTGAATGTGGTGGGGGAGCTGAGGCAGGAAGGCTGCAAAATGAAGGCAAGCTGGGGTTATATAGTGAGTTTGAGGGCAGCCTGGGCTATATAGCGAGATCCCGTCTCAAAATCACCCAGCCCCCTCCCCCCAAACAAACAACAACGGAAACAGAAACAAAAAGAAAAACAAACAAATAACAACAAAAAGCACCTCAAGAATGACCTGTCCTGGAGATGTTAACAACAGTAATATTTGCATCAGTCCCAAACAGAAATGAGTTAAGTGCCTATCAATGAGAGAAAGAACAAGTTGGTGTAGAATTAGAATACAATTTAGCGATAAAAATAGCACAAGCCAGACTTGGCGCTAGTGCTGCCTTAGTTTGTCTTCAGTTACAGAAGGAATAAGTCATCTGTCACTGCTTTCATGGCATGTTAAATGAGCTTTCTGTATTTGAATGTTTTGCTGTTTCAGTTTTATAAGTGACTGGGAGGTAGGAGGATCAGGAGATCAAGGCCAGACTCAGTTACATAGCCAGTCTGTGGCCAGCCTGGGCTACATGCCATCCTATCTAAAAAAAACAAACAAAGCAACCACAAATCAGTGGGAAAGGGTATATACCTGGATCATTCAGGCAGTATCTGAATCCAGCTGAATGTAGACAAATAAAGAAAAAAAAAACAACTAACTGATATGCTATATCTATTATGGGCTGAGCTGTGGCCTCCTCCCTCAAATTCATTCATCAGTGTTTCTTACCTCTAGCACCTCAGAACATGACTATATTTCGAAATAGGATCTTCAAAGAGACAATTAAGTTAAAATGGGGTCTTTACAGGGAGCTCCAACTCAGTATAACTAACATCCTTATAAGGAGAGTGATTAGGACACAGATACACGTACAAAGGAGACCAGGTAAGCTCAGACAGCCATTGGAGCCAAGGGGAGAGGTCTCGGAAGAAACCAAAACCTCTGGCACCTTCAGATTTCTAGCTTCCAAAATGGTGAGAAAACAAATTTCTATTTCTGGAGCTACCCTGTCTATGGTACTTGGTTATATGTCAGGCAGAACAAGCCTGCATCTTAGGGCATAGCATGATGATCTCACAGACCTGTATGTGGAGTGAGAGAAAATGGAAATGATGGCCTACAAACTGCATAATTCCATTTATATGAAATTTAAGAATCTGTGAACCTAATCTGGTTAGCTTTGAGGGGTACATCTTGTCTGGGAAGGGGTACTGGGAAGCTTTCTGGGATAGTGGAAACGGTCTGTATCTTGACTCAGGCAGGATTTCATGATTATATACCCAGGTGAAATCTGCCATGCTGGGTACACAAAGGCTCTTAAGAGTTCTTCATGTTATCATTTGTAGGCTATACCCAATAAAAGAGTAAAAATAGGATTGTGGAGCAGAGGCATGAGTACTGTGGGGTCAGCGTCACCACTGTGTGGCTCCTTCTGCTGCCTTTACAAAGTGGTGGGAATCCAGGCCAGGCGAGCAGTGTCCAAGTCAGAGGCAAAAATAACCATGTCTCAAGTATGTTCTTTCCTTTTTTTTTTTTTTTTTTTTTTTTTAGCTTTACTATGTAGCTCTGGCTGGCCTGGAATTCACTGCCTGCCTCTGCCTCCCAAGTGCTGGCATTAAAGGCCTGGGCCACTATGCCTAGCCCCAAAGTTATTTTCAGAAAAAAAAAAAAAACCCATTTCCCAAATTTTTTTTTTCCTTTTTTTTTTTTTTTTTTTTTTTTCAAATGGGAAAGGCACAAGCTTTTTTCACATTCCCAGCCAAAGGGAATCTTTCTCAAACTTTCCACAGAGATTCTCCTTTGGGCAGACACCAAACATGGACATTTTCTACCCAGGAAGAGAAAGCTGTGGAGTTACGGGCTTCCAAAGATGAGGGCTGGAAGAAATGATGGCAGAGCTGCCCTTCCTTGTGGCTGTCCCTCAGCTCTGAGGAGCCAGGCAGAGCATCCTCCTGTGTTTTGCCACATGAAGGTATTCATCAAAGGACATGATCCTGAGGACAGGGGTGGGCAGAGCAGCCAGGCTCTGGCGTATCCACAGCATCCTGCTCTGCTTGGTTCTGTCCATCGGTGCAATGTGAAGAGGTGCCTCTCTCCTGTCTCCTCCTCTGTCCCCTTCCTCCTGGTCAACCCCTTCAGCTTTTCTACTCACTGTCTCATGTCCTTGGACATGGGGACACATAGGAATCATGTCGTGTGGCAGGTGCTAGAAGGTGGGGAAGCGAAGGAGCCTGGATTCAAAGCCAAGACAGTGACCCAGTGCCTGGGCCCTGTCTGTGGGACTCAGCTGCCTCTGTCTCCTTCTCTTGAGGACGGTGTTGCCAGACAGGCCTGTCCTATCCTGTTTCTCAAGATAAATAACACTGTAATAAAATATGTAGAACAATGAAAGTAATACACAGATTCATGGTGAATAAAATATAAGCATTTTAAAGACAGGACAGGGTTACTTATTTTTCCTTTGGCTTCAGGCTTTCATGTCATGGTTGTGCTGGCTTATTCTTGGGGTCTTACCTCCCTGCTCTTCCCCCAAGCACAGGATAATGTTCCCAGAGTCTACTCCTGGGCCCACCACTCTTCTCTACTCACCTCTTGTCCTTAGAACTCTCACGTGGACATTATATTATACCCTCAATTTTCATTTCAGTGTGGTCAGTGCCCAGCTCTGGGCATACTAATTCTTAGGTAAATGTCTGCACTGCTACTGTTTATTGGGACTCTTCCCCAGAACATTGCTACCCTCCTAAAGTCAACACCCTCAAGGAACTCCGCCTTTCTATATCCTTTCCTCAGAGTTCCTCTTGACTGTTCCATCTGTCCATATTAGATGTTCACTCTGCTTATCTGGCTGTATTGTCTTTATCTTTTATTAGGTTGGTGAAAAAGGAATTATGGTTTTGGACAGTGAATTTTAAGTCATCATAACTAGACTAAAAAAGTGGTGATACCGACCCCGCAGTACTCATACCTCTGCTCCACAATCCTATTTTACTCTTTTATTAATTATAGCTTGCAAACAATAACATTTACATTTTATTAATTATAACTTACAAATCTTAAGAGCCAGCATGATGGGTTTCACCTGGGTATAAGCATAAGCATATAAGTATAAGCATAAACTGCAGCCCGAGTCAAGATTCAAACTATTTCCACTATCCTAGAAATCTTCCTGGTGCTCCTTCCCAGACAATGTGCACTCCTCAAAGATAATCAAAATAGGAACCGTTAAAATCAATACGTATTTTTTGCCAATGAGAAATAAGTTTACTTATTCCTGTAGTGCAAAAAATCTGTGCTTCAGGGTTTTGATGAACCCTTGGAAAGCATTTCCTGCATCCTAAAGTATTTTTCTTGCAAAAATTGTCAGAATGCTTGAAGAGGTGTGTCATGATTGCCTTTAGTTATCACACCCAACATACCTGTGTCATGATTGGCCTTTGTTATCACACCTGACACACCTGTGTCATGATTGGCTTTAGTTATCACACCTGACACACCTGTGACATGATTGGCTTTAGTCATCACACCCGACACACCTGTGACATGATTGGCTTTAGTCATCACACCCGACACACCTGGGAAGAGGAACCCTCAATTGGGGAATTTTCTCTATCAGATTGGCATGTGGGCATATCTGTGAGGCACTTTCTTGATTGCTGAGTGATGTGGGAGGGCCCAGCGCCCAGCCAACTGTGGGTGGTGTCACTCTTGGGCAGGTGGTTGTGGGTTGTATAAGAAAGCAGGCTGAGGGCTGGAGAGATGGCTGGTGGTTAAGAGCACTTGCTACTCTTGCAGCACCCACATGGTGGCTTACAGTGGTCTGTAACTCCAGTTCCAGGAGATGTGAGATCCTCTTCTGGACTCCATGGACACTATATACATGTGGTACATATACATACATGTAGGCAAAGTAGTCATACACATGAAAGAATGAATAAAATGTTTAAAAAGAAAGCAGGCTGAGCATAGGCCAGAAGAGCAAGCCAGTAAGCAGCACTGCTCCATGGCAGAGACCAGGTTCCTGCCCTGAGTTCATGCTTGACTTACCTCAAAGCTGTACTGTCACTTGGAAGTATAAGATGCAATACCCCCCCCCCACCCCAGTTGTTTTTGGTCAGAATGTTTTTATCATAGCATAGAAACCAAACTAAAACAAGGTGGTAATTGATTAGTGAGAGGTCAGGTGAAAGTGGTAGATGAGGCAAAACTCTGCAGGCCAGTTTGTCCATCTTTAAATATATATATATATGTATATATATATATGTATATATATATATGCTCATCTCCAACACTGATCATTCTTTTCCCCCTGGAGGCCAGAAAAGGGCATTAGATGCCCTGAAGCTGGAGTTACAGGCAATTGAAAGACATGAGTGCTGGGAACAAAACTCAGGTCCACTGCAAGGGCTGTACTCACTATTAACCACTAAGCCATCTATCCAACCCTCAGCTGTTCAACTTTCAAAGTACTAGTTGTGTGATGTACAGTCAGGCATCGTCATACAGAATAATCGGCCCTTTCTGTTGACCAACGCCTGTTGTTAGAAAACTGTCGCATTTTTCAGTGCATCTCATTGACTTGCTGAGGACACTTCTCAGATGTAATAGTTTCACCAGGATTCAGAGAACTGTAGTGGATCAGGCCAGTAGCAGACCACCAAACTGTATCCATGACCTTTTATGTGTGTGCAAATTTGTATTTGAGAAGTGCTTTGGGGCTTCTTCCTGGACAACCATTTTGTTGGTCATTACTTGTTGTTGTATATAACCCACACACATCACAATCCAATTGTGAAATGGATTGTTGTATAGAACAAGAGGGGATGAAGGTCAGAATAACAATATTTTTGAATTTTGTCATCGTCTGAAACTCCCACTTACCAAGCCTTTTAACCTTCCCAATTTGCTTCTAATACCAAATGACCATTGAATAATTCACTTTGAGTCCTTTGGAAACTTCTCATGTAGCATGAAGAGGATCAGCTTCATTGTTTGCTCTTAATTGGTCGTCAACTTGCATGGCCAGCTATGTGCTCCTCATCTTCAAAGCTCTTGTCACCTTTGTAAAACTTCTTGAACCACCACTGTAATTGAACGTTCATTTGCAGTCCCTGACACAAATGCATTGTTGATGTTTATACTGCTTTATGACCCATTTTGAACTTGAATAAGAAAATAGCTTGAATGATGTTTAACATCATTTCTACAGTATAAAATAAATATAAAATAAACAGCAAGTAATGTCATTAGCAAAATAATTTAAGGTGAGAACTATGTATTAAAATGACATATAACATAAACGATATTTATTAAGAATGAAGTCCAATATCAAACGGCAAATTTAACAAAGAAAAACCACAATTTCATTTGCACCAACTTGTACTCAGGGTGTTCTCAAGCCTTCTTGGTCCTTATTCTCAAATGCCTCTGACAGATACTTTTCCTTCTTCAAGAATCCAGATGGACCATACCTTGAATTGACCACTTCTGGGAGATTGGAAGATGTAAGGCATAGGCACAGTGGTTTGCCTAAGGATTTCATAATTATATTTGGAGGTAGAGGGACAGGTTGGGGTTATATTGAGCTTATATTGTCGAAGAAGGGATAGGTTGGCTTACGGCTAGGTAGAAAGGGCAAGTGGAAGTCAGAACCAATAGTCATGCTTTTGCAATCTTTTATCATTCAATCTCTGATTCTGGAAGTGACTATTGAAAGCTTACTGTATTCTAGGTACCTGCTGGGAACTGGGGAGAGATTACAAATCAGTTCAGTGCTTGAAAAACTCACAGCCTTTTGGGAGACACAACCGTACAATATAACACAACCTTCAGTACCATCCACCCTCCAATAGCATACCACTCTGGAACAACGAACTCTGCCTGCAAATATGGGCTGGGAAAGTTTTCCAGAAGGGGTGATACTGAGTCAAATTTTGATGTTGAATGGAATGACTTCCACCATTCGTAATGATGCTGCTCATGATGAAGAGGAAGAGGATAATGAAACTCAAAGACATGACGATGAGTGGTCAGTATAGGCTCTGCTATGTGGGTATGGGGATGCACCCCCAATGCCTGATGGATTAGAGAATATATTGCATTCCTTAAAAGTACTATTTGTGGGACATGTGCTAGTTAGTTTTTGTCAACTCGACACAGACTGGAGACATCAGAGAAGAGGGAACTTCAATTGAGGAATGTCCTCCATTGAATTGGCTTTGCCCATGTCTGATAGGCATTTTCTTAATTGTAGTTGATATGGAAGGGTCCATTCCACTGTGAGCAGTGCCATTCCTAGGTAGATGGGCCTGGGCTGTATAAGACAGGTAACTGAGCAAGCCAGGGAAAGCAAACCAGTAAGCAGTGTTCATCCATGGCCTCTGTTTCAGTTTGTCTTGAGTTCCTGCCCTTACCTCCCTCATTGAAGGGCTGTGGCATGGAAGTGTAAGCCAAACAAACCCTTTATCTCTGTTGCTTTTATTATAGCAACAGAAAAGTCAAACTAGAACAGGACAGGATTGTAAGCAGGCTATAGTGGCAACTGCATGGTCTCTGCTGTGGGCGATAAGACATGCAACTGAGGCTCACCTGTCTGCCCAGAAAGAACTTTCCCACATAAAGGATGAATTATAATGGGGAAAAGGTATGCTGATGCTGTCCTCTGCACTAGCCTCTGATTTGACTGGGAAAGTGGAGAAAAGGGAAGATGAGAAGGAATTATTGATGCTTTCTTAAAGCTGGCAGGATGCAAGGGAAAAGAGAACAAATTATGTCTATGCTAAAGAGACCTCCCTAAGGTTCAAAAACTTGGAACCCATGGGAAGAATATGGATGGGGCCTTATAATGACCATTCTAGTTTGTCTTCTGTTGCTGTGATAAACACCACGACTGAAAGCAATTTGGGGAGGAAACAAGTTACAGTTCACACTTGAAGTCAGGGCAGGGACTCAGGGCAGAAACTTGAAGCAGAAACCATGGAGGAGCACTGCCTATTGGCTTGCTCAGCTACCTTTCTTATGTAGCCCAGTTACCTGCCCATGGATAGTATCATGCACAGTGGGCTGGGCTCTCCTACTTCAATTAGCAACCAAGAAAATGTCCCACAGATATGCCCACAGGTCAGTCGTTGGATGGAAGAAATTCCTCAACTGAGGTTTCCCCTTCCCAGGTGTGTCTAGGTTTGGGTCAAGTGGGCAAAAACGAGCTATGACAATGGCCCAATATAAGAAACCATGATAATCAAGGAACACTATATCTTTGAATGGCTTGAACTGGGAAAGACTTTGAAATAAAGCGTGCATGACACATCCCCTTTCTACCTGGCCTATGAAGCTGTGGGACATGGGGGTAGTGGATGAGGTCAGTCTGAATGCTGTAGAAGCTAGGAGACTAAGTAATAGAACTGCTCATTCTTCCTTGAGACAAAGGCTATATAACCTGAGGCAAGAAGAGGGAACTCAATCCCTAATGGACTGGCTCATAGGAGCCATTGGGACACTTGGTTATCACTGTCAGAAGTCTCCAGGAATATCAAAGACCATAAGACAATCAAGAACAAGCAGGTATTGCTGCGGAACTGGGTATGGGAGAGATGGTGTTTGATGCTCAATTTATTGAGGCTGTGAGTACTGTGTTGACAGGACAGTTAAGAAAGAAATTAATTCTGGGCCTATATAGATAGCTTATTTGGTAAAATGCTTGCCAATCAAGCATGAGGACTTGATTTGGTTCCCTAACACGCACATTAAAAGTTGAGCACAGCAGAGTATGCCTGTGATCCTAGAACTGGGAAGGAGGGAGGGAAGGAGGGAGGGAGGGAGAGAGAGAGAGAGAGAGAGAGAGAGAGAGAGAGAGAGAGAGAGGGAGAGAGGAGAGAGAAACTCGGTGGTGGGGCAGCGAGGCTTGCTGGTTAGCCAATGTAGCTGAATTGGTGAGCTCTAGGTTCAGTGAGCTACTCTGTCTCAAAAAATAAGGTAGAGAGTTATTGAGGACACTGAGGATATTAACTCCTGGTCTCCACACACATGCACACAAGTGCACAAGTATCCACACACATACACATTAAAAAAAGAGGTGGCAGAGACTTGTATAGGGCTTTGCTGGTTGAGCCCCTATGGTATGATGAGATCTTTATGAGGTAGGGGAGGCTCTGGCAGATCTGAATGACTCAGACTGGTCTATAAATTGTGTTCATAAAGTCTTAAAGCAATCAGAGGGCACAAGAAAAGGACAAAGAAGACAAAGGGCCTGTCCTGGTCACGCAAAGGCAGACGTGGCAAAGTTTGTGCTGGGCCAGAGTTCCTAGGGAAGAAATTGATAGAAATTCACATGCCTGATGAAATAGTATCCCCAACCTAACCCCTTCCCAATGATAACAACTTTCATATTTGATGATGTCATTGATACCAGTGATTTTTTTCCCCCATGCTTTATTAAACCTTGCAATTTTTTTCTAGGGGAACTTATTCCCCTAGCTGCTGAATCCCAAGAGCAATTGACAGTTGGAAAGGATGATGGCAGGCCTTCAGGGACTCTGCCCATCCTCTGTTAGAAGTTTTCATTATGTAATGCTGGCCCTTGAGTGTTTCGCAGATTAAAAAAAGTATCTAGAGCAGTAAGCAAGTCTGAATGAAGGCACTCTGCATGGATGGAAATAGGCCCGTCTAGAAGCTTCTAGATTGTTGAGTGAAAATCCTAGTACCTGGTTGAGATACCACCCTACCAATGGTTAACTAGGGAGGCCCCTGGAACCCCACAAATAATACAGCCACTGCTGTTGGTTGCATTCAGAACTAGATGATAAGTCCCATTTATTGAAGACTCTGCATGCTTTGGCTGCAGGTCATGGAGAATTCAGGCTGGGACTGAGTTAGAAGCTCTCTGCTGGCTTTCAGAGTGCTGGAAGGCACTAAAGGGGCTGCTAGGGGAGAATTGTCATCAATAGTCCCACTTAGCTATGGACCCTGCATATGCTATGGTACTAAAATGCCAGACAAGATATGCCTACTGGTAGGATGGTACTAGCTGCTTTCTAATAGGGCTTATGGCCTGCTCCACAGGCAAAAACACAACTCAGTACTGTAATCAAAGACAAAAACAACACTAAAGGGGCTGCTAGGGGAGAATTGTCATCAATAGTCCCACTTAGCTATGGACCCTGCATATGCTATGGTACTAAAATGCCAGACAAGATATGCCTACTGGTAGGATGGTACTAGCTGCCTTCTAATAGGGCTTATGGCCTGCTCCACAGGCAAAAACGCAACTCAGTACTGTAATCAAAGACAAAAACAAGTAGCGGAGGAGGTCACAGGCTTCAGTGGAGAGGCCATTGCTATTGTTTTGATGAACAGATGTAAGGTGCCTATCAAATGCCTTCTTAACATTTGTGATCATGCTTATAGATTAGTGCTACCATCAGTGTTGGTTGTAAAGGGAAACTTCTTTTTTTTTTTTTTTCCAGTGGGTAGTGGTTGCTTCAGAGATGCAAAATTGGTCAAGCTCCTGAGAGTCTGTGTTGTGGCATAGTAGCTCAATGCTCAGCCACAAATGGAAAAAAACTAGTCAGGGATCAATATCACTCTCACCAAAGCTAAGGGAACATCACTAAAGAAGGGGTGGAAAGAATGCAAGGGCCAGAGGATGGGATGTGTAGCTGTTTCCTCACATTGAAAGACTCCCTCCTGGAGGAGGAGGAAGACTCATAAGCCTGAAGGCCATGAAACCTACAAGGCTCAGTTCCCTCAGAAAGTTCTAAGATTCACAAGGGTGCTCCCCCAGGTTACAAAAGCAGTATACAATTGCTAGGGAGAGCAGCCTCTGATGGAACTACTGGCAAGCTGGGCAGGGAACTCCAGGGATACAGCACCATGTGGAGTGAGGGCTGGCTGATGGGTTAAATTGGTTTTGACCTGCTTTGGCAGCTCTATATACTATTAACTGTAACTTTGTTTCATCGTGCCTGGCCCACCTGCTTAGCCCTCAGCCCTCCTGTGTCTGTATCCCACTCTTCTTGATGCCCACCTTGATTCTGCTCATCACTCAAGACCCAGGTTGTGCCTCCATTGAGTTTTCTTCCATGCCTGGTCCTCCACGGTGCATGCTGATAAGAGTCAGTTGTTAATGCAGGTGGCTGGCCTTCTGAGAGTCTTGCTCTTGTTGCACGTGTGAACTTTGCAAGTCCACTGTGGAGCATATTGCTTGATGCATATCCCTGTACAGGACCAAGTCCTTGGTGAGTCCTCAGTGAACACTGGGGCCATGAGAGTTGGGAAACTGATTATGACACCATCAGTGCTTTGCTCCCATCCCTTCAGTATTTACCTCTGAACTTCAAAACTGTTTATGGTGAAAGATTGTGACTATCTGAGGGCCTCACTTATTTCAGGAACAGGTGTGATCTATGGGCAGAATAATTCAAGAAGTGCTAATTATCCTGATTATCCTGAATCCATCCATCATTAATGCAATGTATGTATGCATCAAAACATCACGCAGCACCCTCTAAACTTGGATAAACATTGTGTCCATTAAAAAGCAAATTGTTGGTGGTGCATGCCTTTAATCTCAGCACTTGGGAGGCAAACGCAGGCAGATCTCTGTGAGATTGAGGTTAGTCTGGTCTGCATAGTGACTTCCATGCCAGCTGTGTTTATAGGGAGAGTCTTTCTCAACCCTTCCAAAAGGAAATTATATATATTGTTATTATTTGTTTTTTAAAAGTATTTTATTTATTATTTTTATTTTATGTGTATGAGTGTTATGCCTGCATGTAAGTATGCATTGTGTTGTACAATGCCCACGGAGGACAGAAGAGGCTGTCGGATCCCCTGGAATGCATCGTGTTGTACAATGCCCACGGAGGACAGAAGAGGCTGTCGGATCCCCTGGAACTGGAGTCACAGACAGTTGTTAGCTGCCATGTGGGTGCTGGGATTTGAATCTAGGTCTTCTTCAAGAACAGTCAGTGTTCTTAACTGCTGAGTCATTTCTCCAGCCCCCTTGTTTTGTTTTTTATTTGAAACAGTCTCTCTATGTAGTTGAGTCTGGCCTGGACTTATGTTTAGCCCAGGCTGGTCTCAGTGGATTTGCTTCCCAGTGAGAGAAACTTAGGTTGGTGGTCCTGAGTTACATCCTGACATCCCCCTTGGGACTATAGATGGACTTCTGATCTTAGTTCTCAGACTGAGGCCCATATCTGGCCTCTGAGGACACTTCACTCTGGGCAGAGACCAATTTTCCCATTCTGGCCGGTAAACTAAACCGCAATTTAAATTTCAAACATTGTTCTGGAGCCTGGTGGCATCATCTCAGGGAGAGTAACAAAGAAAAGTTGTACCCCAGTGTAACCTACGCATTGCTGGAGCCCTGAAGTCACGTAACTCCAAATCTCCTGTGGCCTCAGTGTGTGTGCATGTGTGCGCGCGCGCGCGCGTGTGTGTGTGTGTGTGTGTGTGTGTGTGTGTGTGTGTGTTGCTGGGAATGCCCACAGATGGAATTCTAGGGGATTCTTTTTTTTTTTTTAAACTTTTACAAAAACTTTATTGAGAATTTCATACAAGCATATGAGATGTTTTGATCAAACCCATGCCCATTCTCTAGGGGATTCTTTTATCTGACCTCACAGTGAGTACCAGTTGCCCACAATGACAAGGTGAATTTCATTTTTCAAGCATCCATCTATTTATCCTAAATCTGGAACACTTTTACCCATTGAAGGAATTAAGAATTTGAAAGGGCTCAGCCAGAGCTGGCCAAAGACTCAAAGAACATTTGGCTAAGAAAACCCCGGAAGAGAAGGAGCTGGTGAGGAGAATGAGACACTGGCAGCACCTCCCACAGAGCTGCGAGTGGGCAGGGCTGCTGCAGGGACATCACCTCCCACAGAGCTGCGAGTGGGCAGGGCTGCTGCAGGGACATCCAGGTCAGACTGGAAGCTGCCTTCATATGCTTGGGAAGACGCTCCGGTCTTCTGTAGACAGACACACAGCAGTAACCAGCTTTGCTTGGTAAAGGACCCCAGAAGGTACGCTGAGGCATTCGTCTGGTGGAAAGGTTTTAGGTGGAAAGGGCTGCTTTTACAAGTCTCAGCTTCTGTTAGTGGGGTGAATTTCTTCACTCAAATTTTGTTGCTGAACTGAAGTTGGTCCTCTGTATCCATAGGTTCTGTGTGTACAGAGTCAACCAACTGTGGGCTGGACACATCTTCATGAAAAATGACTTCCTCCTTGTCATTTTTCAAAACAATATGCTGACACTGCTTAGGTAGCGTTGCATTGTGTTAGGCATTGCCTAGTTTTACTGTGAAATGCCCTTCACAGGTTCACACTTGGAACACTGCCGACAGCACTATTTTGGAGTTCTGGAGACTTTAAGAAGTGGGACCCAGCTGGGGGAAGCAGGTTACAGGAGGTGGGTCCTTGGGGGCATCTTGTCATTGGCCCCTTCCTGCTTTCCTTTTTTCTCTGCTAACTGTCCACCATGAGATAACAACTACCACATGCCTATTGCCGTGATGTTCTGTCCAAGCACGTATGGCCAAACAACTGTAGATGCAGCCTTTTGAAATCCTAAGCCAAAATAACACTTTTATTTTTAAAGTTGTTTGTTTATTTCAGATATTTTGTGACATTGACAAGAAAATGAACTAATGTAGTGCATTAGTCAGGGTTCGTTAGATGAACATAGCTGGTAGAATGAATACGCATTTAAAATGGATTTGTTAAACCCACTGTAGTATGGTTGAAGAAGTCCAAAAGCAATTGTCTCATACTGGGGAGGCTGAGAATCTGGTAGTTCCTTGGTTCTCGTGGCTGGGTGCTTCAGCTATTGGAGTAGCCCAACAATGGCTTTCTCACACCTGAGAGCCTGGGAACCTAGTAGTTGCTCAGTCTCAACAGTGCCAGTCTGGGGCCAAAGACCTGGAGAGTTCCTGGAAAGCGACTGGTCCTCAGTCCACATTCGGAGTCTGGAACAGTTGGTTCTAATATTAGTGTGGGAAACAGCAGTAGCAGCAACACAGGGTAAATTACCTCAGTGGTGAGCGGGGAGGCCAAGCAAGCAAAAGGTGAATAGTTTTTCTTCTGGGTCTTTTCTTTGTCTAGGCTGCTACAAGAACACGCTGCCCACATTTGGGGGTGGGTCTTCCCATGGCAATTAAGGCAATCAAGACAAAGGAAATTCCTCAACTGAGGCTCCCTGCTCAGGTGATTCTAAGTTGTGGCAAGTTGACATTTAAAACCAACTACCACAGTACTTATTATGGTTTGGAAATGATGTGGAGTACAGTTTAAGGGAGGATGTGTGTAGGTTATATGAAGCTATTACAGTGTTTTATATAAGGGACCTGAGCATCTGCAGATTTTGGTATTTGTGGGGGTGTCTAAGGATCCCCCTGGATATACCATACATTTATAGAAGTTATGGATCCTCACATATTGAACTCGTCAATGTAAACAGCACTCAGAGAAACTTCAAAAGTCCCCTAGTCTATGTTCTCTTCTTGGTCATTACCTTCTTAGGTGTTTGCATTACTGTAACTTCCAACTACACACCCTTTGACTTCTGAGATGCATATAAACGGAACCATTTGGTATGCATGTTTTGTGTGCTGTCTCTTTCAGTGTCTGTGAGATGGGTCTATTTTGTGTGTAGTACTGGTTTATTCTTCTTTGTGGCTGCATGGTATTTCATTTTGTGATGTATTATGCTTTATTGAGCCACTCTGCCTTTGACAGATATTTAAATTGCTTCCAGTAGATGAAAGCTGTTATTATTATATTTCTATTCCCAGTACTTATATGCCAAGGAGTGGAACAGGTGGACTATAAGGTAAGAATCTAATTAGTATTTGGAGATACCATAAAGCAGTTTCCCAAAGTGCTTCAACAATTCTACTTTTTGCAATTATTTCCAATACTTGGTATGTTTTGTCTTTTCTATCTTAGCCACTGTTTGTTTATGTAGGGATGTCATGTTTTGTTTTTAATTTGCCTTCCCATGACAAGGTTGGGCACATTTTAATTTCTTTATGGATCATTTGGACAGCTTCTTAAGTGAAGTGTCCTTAAACAATTTACTCTGTTTTTTTCTGTTGTACTGTCTGTCATTCTCTTACTGATTATATATGAAGGCTGTGTGATTTTGAGTGAATCTACCTCCTTTTAGACCTTTACTCCCTCATCTTATCTGTGGCATTATTGTGGCATTACCCCAACCTCGAAGGCTATGCAATAAGCACATGATTCTGGAAATTCGAATCAGCTTATTTGGTCTCCATAGCCTCTAGTACATATGGGTCAATACCTCAGGATGGCCTGATGAAGTCCTTGTTGAAATTTCTGGGAAGCCAAAGTTTTCTTGTGGGCTCATTGAAGGTGGAGATGAGGCTGAGGTTACACTGGCAGTTTTGTTGCCGCTGTACCATGAAGACTTGAAGGACTGCTCAGATGAAGCCAACACCAAAGAAAGTAGAGGAGAATGAGAGAGGGCAGGAGGAAAGGAGGAGGAAGTCAGGAGAAGAGAGGACGAGGAAGGATGTAAGCACTCTCTGTAGCTATTCTGGGAGCCAGCATTTACTTTACCATTTAAAAACAAAAGGAAGAGCACTGGTTTAGCAGTTGCTATTGCTGTCTGCCATCATGCTCCCTCTCCCACCCCAGGCCTTCTAATGCAAGCACTGGAGATGCCGTTTGAAGGCATTCTCTGGTCTTTGGATCTACTTGGCCCATGTATAGGGCAGGCTGGCGTACCTGCTGCACTAAGAAGCCCCAGGAGTATTCCAGAATGAGTAACAGATGGGAGTTCTGGACACTGTACCTCCTCTCCCTAACCTGGGGTAACTTTGCCATGTGTTCTACTCTGTCTAGCAGAACCAAGCCTCATCTGTCCACAGTGGGGCCTCTCACTAATGCCCAGTAGTGACTACCTTCCCTGTCCCGTGTCATTGTTCTACTCCCTTCCCATCAACTCTTGTCTTGGAGTCTGCTGCTGGAAACCTCCAAAATGAACGGGATGATGAGCTAAAATCTCCATGAGTATTCTAGAATCCAAATTAATCCACTCTAATCAAGCTTAGCTTGAGGGCTGTGTATGGAGCTTGTATAAGTCCTTGAGGGTTTAAAACTATGGGAAAGCTGCCATCTCTGTCTTCAAGAGATCAATTGGCTTGATAAGGAGACCAGATAAACACATGAGGAAATGTATCTTAGAACCCTGATGTTGGCACCAGAGGCCCTGCTAACTATGGCTGCAAGTCCCAATTTTGTGGTTCCCAAGAGTCCAGAGAGTTCCTTAAGTTCCAAGCAATCACCCAAAGCCTACATCTACAAGGATCCAATGATATTTTGAAAAAGGCCATTTTACGGAACTTTGAAAAACTATGACAGAAATTACCCCACTGACCTCATAACATGTCCTATATTATTATTTAATTTAAAACGTTTTCTTTGTTTTTGAAATTTTCATAAAGCAATACAATGAAATAAGGTCATACCTATTCCCTATTTCTTCCCTCCAAGTCCCCTCATTCTCTCTAACACATTCCCTTCCCAACTTTGCCTCTTTAAAAAAAATTCACTAAATCCAGTTAGTACTGCCCATGACCATATGTTCAGACTGTGGGACTATCCATTGCAGCATGGGACTCCTACCAGTGGTCACATCCTCCAAAAGGATTTTCTGTCCACCATTAACTATCATCTGCCAATAGCTCCTCAGTAAGGGGTGGGGCCTGGAAATCATCTACCCCATCTATGTTGGAAATTCGGCTGGCTTTCTCTTGGGTAGGTCTTGTCGGATAACCACAGCTGCTGAGTCATGAGTGCAAACAGCCATGTCATGTTCAGAAAACAGTGTTTCCCTATCCTTCAGCTCTTACATTCTAAAAGGTAGAGAGATTTTTAAAAGCTCCCTATTGAGACTGATGCTGCTGGTTGGAGGACCCCGTTTTGAGGAGCAAAGGCTTATGCAAGCAACACACACACAAACGATTGCTCACAAATGTACACAGGCATGAGCATACATGTGTAACCACATACCATCCAGCATTAAAAAAATGTCACACAGGGCTTATCTGAAATCTCCCAGGAAACCTCTAAATTGGTTGACTGAACTTGTTACTCTTCATTTAACTCCACCATAAAGACTTAAAATAAACAACCCCCTCAGAGACTTGAACAAACAACCCTCTCAAACCCCAAATTCCTCCAATTTTATTTTTAAATTTAGTTTATGCTGACAATTAATAATCCAGACTTTAATTTGGTTAAGCTTTTTAATATGTTGGATGAAGAAAATTCAGTATTTAAAAACTTGCAATAGTTTATTTAACCTTCTGAAATTGCATTTTTAAATGTCTCCATGAGAAAAACCCACAGAACATTAGGAAAAAAATGGATTATTCACTAAACAGTGCTGTGATAATATTTTTAAAGTTATTTGTTTAATAATCATATAATTAGAATAAGCATTTCATTACAACAGCATTGACATATTCAATAACAATTTCCAGAGCTAAGATGCATCTCTTTCAAAACTGGCTGTAAATTTTTAGGTTTACAGTTGAATTAATACAGTTATACAATATTGTACTCAGTATAAAC
>NW_008340856.1:448936-449199 GCF_000622305.1 Nannospalax galili
ATCATTACTAGTCACAGCCGGTTACTTTCTAAGCTCCTTAGCATCTGAGCATGGATATAAAGTCATCAGGTAGATTTTAATGATAATGTTTTTCACATCTACTAATTATTGAGCAAATTTTTATGCTTGAAGAATTATTTTTTAAAAAAATTTAAAAATTTAATAGCGACATGATTAGAAGAAACATTTCATTACAGCTTTAACATATTCAGTAACACACTCCAGAGCAAAGATACATCTCTTTCAAAAGTTCCTATAAAATT
>NW_008340856.1:449261-453133 GCF_000622305.1 Nannospalax galili
TGAGACGGAAAATTGAATGAGTTTTTACCCTTTAAAGAAGATCTCCATTTCATTTTAAAATATGTTGTTTCCTACATTTTTAATGCTACTAACACTTAGTTTGCACATGTGTCTTTAATCTCTATGTATCTGATGATTACTAGTCACAGTCAGTTACACTTGGATCCTTAGTACCCGAGTATGGATATAAAGTCCTCAAGTAGATTTCACTAGTAATGATTATCACCTCTACTATTTAACATGAAGTAAATTTTTATGCTTCTTTTTCAAATATGTCTTTTAAAAAAATTTGTTGATTTTTCTCTGTGTATATCATACAGAACATCCCACACAGTCTTATTCATCTATATAGCCATTTCCCAAATGGCATACTCCCATAGCCTCCCCCCTCCCACATACTGGAGCCCATATACTCTGTCATCCCTGTTACTGTCCTCTGTGTTGTCGACACCCCCAGCCATTCTCCAGTGCTTGTCCGTCTGCTGAATCTATTCAGCGTATCTAGAGATCCTTGTTTTAGGAAGATCAGCTGTTCCTCATCTAGCACCAATCACTTGTCAATATTCCTTTAGATAAGATTAGAGTCTCCTGTTCATTTTCCCAGTTGTCTGCTGGGAGTCTCTTGTGCCACCTTGGCCAATAACTCAAGGGAAGGTATCTCCTGTCTGGCAATGTTTCTTGTTATGTAGCCTTTAGCTATACATATGGATTCTTAAAAATTATATTGACCCCATTAATCTTTGGTTATACTTTCATTTTGGGTGTTTAAGACCTTATAGTTGGTTCAGAAAAAGCTATTTTTACTCTTAAGGTCATTTGAGGATCTGTTCCTCAGGGGTAGGGAGGAGCCCCTGGCTCCTTTCTTTTACCAGTTTCGGCTATGTGACAATAAGTCAAAGGTCCTGCTTGACCATGCCTGGCTTTGCTTGGAAGCATGGAGGAAATGTTTCCTCTTTGTAGACCCTCCTCTTTGTAGACTGGACACGGGTTCATGTCCATCTGGTGGGGTCTCCATGGCCTCCTTGCTCAAGAGGACAGGTGACTCACCACAGTTACAGGACATTTTGAGAGATGCTCATAGTCCCCTGGAATTTAGTCAACCTAGGAGGGCAAGGAGCAAAAACTGTCCTTTATATCCCCATGACTAAATTATTATAGGCCACAAAGTATGTCTGTTAAACCTCCAAGAAGGTTAGTTCCACCAGTCTGGCACATTTAGTTACCGTATGTCATGTAGATAGAGCTTAGGCAAAGACCAAACACTCTCAGATAAACCTTGCCTAGGCATATATTACATTCTTTGATCTGGTTGTTTGTATAGTTTGTCAGTAGGTTGTTGGCCTAATATGGTTCCCTCTGGGTTTCTAAAATTAGCTAGGCATTGTTTATCTCTCACATTGTCTAACCCTTCCACCATGGTTTTACCATTTAAGGTGCCCCCGTTTTTTCCATTTCTCCTTTACTAATACCCTTCTCCTATGGTCCCACCTCTCTTGAGCTCCTTCTTTCCCTGTATCCCCCAGGTTCCTTGTATAACCTTCCCTCACCCTCCCCTTAAAATAACCCCATTATTATTCATATCTCCCTTGTTAACACCTGTTTTCTACTGTTCTTCTCTTTTGGATTCTTTCTTTTCCTTTACTTCCTTGGTTCCTTTTCATTATCCTGGTTCCTGTAGTTATGTCTGGATACATGCTCACTTATAAGGGTTTGGTGCTAGGACCCACATATGAGGGAGAACATATGCCATTTTTTTTTTCCTGAGTCTGTGTTACTTCACTTAGTATAAGCGTTTCTAGTTCCATCCATTTACCTGCAAATGTCGTGATTTCACCTTTCTTTATTGCCGAGTAAAATTCCATCGTATAAATGAACCACATTTTCATTATTCACTCGTCAGTTGAGGGACACTTAGGTTGCTTCCATCTCTTAGCTGTTGTGAAAAGAGCAGCAACAAACATGGATGTACAAGTGTCTCTGCAATAGGATGAGTTCTTTGGGTATATGCCAAGGAGTGGTATAACTGGTCAAATGGTAGGTTCATTTGTAGTTTTTTAAGAGTTCTCCACACTGCTTTCCATAGGGGTTGAACAAGTTTGCAGCCCCATCAGCAGTGGATGAGTGTTCCCCTTTCCCCACATCCTCTCCAACATTTGGTATCATTTGTTTTCTTGATCTTAGCCAGTCTGACAGGGGTAAGGTGGAATCTTAAAGTGGTTTTAATTTGCATTTCCCTGATTATTAGTGCTGTTGAACACCTTTTAAGATGTTTCATAGCCATCTTCACTTCTTCCCTGAGAACTCCCTGTTCAGCTCCTTAGCCCATCTTTTAATTACTTCCTTTCTTGATACTTCGTTTTTTGACTTCATTATATATTCTGGATGTTAAACCTCTGTCAGACGTGTCGCTGGTGAAGATTTTCTCCCATTCTGTGGGTTTTCTCTTCACTTCCTTGGTTGCTTCTTTAGATGTACAGAAGCTTTTTAGTTTAATGAGGTCCCATTTGTTGATTCTTGACCTTGTTTCCTGGGCAGTTGATGTCCGGTTTAGAAAATCCTTTCCTACACCTATATCTTGTAGGTTATTGCCAATGTTTTCTTCTAACAGTTTCAGAGTTTCAGGCTTCACATTGAGGTCTTTGATCCATTTGGAGTTGACTTTTGTGCAAGGTGAAAGTTTTGCCAACATCATTTGCTGAACTTGCTGTCTTTCCTCCAGTGAATATTCTTGGCCCCTTTGTCAAATATCAGGTGGCTGAAATTGCATGTGCTCATATTTGGGTCTTCAATTTTGTTCCATTGATCTATGGTCTATTTTTGTGCCAGCACCATGTTTTTTTTATGACTATAGCTCTGTAATACAGTTTAATATTTGGTGTAGTAATCCCCCCAGCATTGCTCTTAGTGTTCAGGATTGCTTTGGTTATCTGAGGTCTTTTGTGCTTCCATATGAATCTTAGGATGTTTTTTTCCAGTTCTCTGAAGAATGTCATAGGGATTTTGATTGGCATTGCATTGAATCTATAAATGACTTTTGGTAGGATGGTCAATTTCACAATATTAATTCTCCCAATCCATGAGCGTAGGAGATCCTTCCATCTTCTGATGTCTTCCTCAATCTCTTTCTCTAAGGATTTAAAATTTTCTTTGTAGAGCTCTTTAATGTCTTTGGTCAGGTTTATTCAGAGATATTTTGTTATTTTTTTGCAGCTGTTGTGAAGGGGAGTGTTTCCATGTGCTCTTTCTCTGACTGCTTGTTATTGGTATACAGAAAGGCTACAGACTTTTGTAGATTAATTTTGTAACCTGCCACTTTACTGAACGTGTTTATAATTTCTAGGAGTTTTTTTGGTGGAATTTTTGGCATCTCTTAGAAATAATATCATATCATCTGTAAAAAGGGATAATTTGATTTCTTCTTTTCCAATTATTACTCCTTTAATTTCTTTCTCTTGTCTTATTGCTCTTTCAAGAGTTTCAAGCACTATGTTTAAAGAGGAGTGGAGATAGCAGACAACCTTGTTTCGTTCCTGAATTCAATGGGAATGCTTCCAGTTTTCTCCATTTAGAATGATGTTGGCTGTGGGCTTGTTATATATGGCTTAATTATGTTGAGATATGTTCCCTCCAGTCCAATTCCCTCTAGGACTTTGAACATAAATGCATGTTGAATTTTGTCAAAGGCCTTCTCTGCATCTATTGAGATGACCATGAGGTTCTTGTCTTTGAGCCCATTCATATGGTTTATGATGTTTATTGACTTACATATATTGAACCATGCCTGCATCTCTGGAATAAAGCTGACTTAATCATGATGGATCATCTTTTTGATGTGTGTCTGTATGCAGTTTGCAGGTATTTTGTTGTGAATT
>NW_008340856.1:453362-454401 GCF_000622305.1 Nannospalax galili
TCTCCCTCCATTTCTATCTTTTTGAATAACTTAAGTAGTATTGGGTATAGATCCTCTTTAAATGTCTGATAGAATTCTGTTTTAAATCCATCTGGTCCTGGGCTTTTTTTAGTCTGGAGGTTTTGTATTACTGTTTCAATTTCCTTATGCATTATGGGTCTGTTTAAGCTGTTAATCTCTTCTTGGTTTAGCTTTGGTGGTTCCCATATTTTTAGGTACGTGTCCATTTCTTTTAAGTTTTCAAATTTAGTAGCATATAGTTTTGAAAGCATTCCCTTATAATGTTCTGGAACACTTTGGTGTCTGTTGTGATGTTTCCCCCTTCATCTCTGATTTTCTTGATTTGGAGGTGCTCTTTCTTTCTTTTGGTTAACTGGGCTAGTGGTCTATCAATCTTGTTTATCTTCTCAAAGAACAAGCTCTTGGATTCATTGATTCTTTGTATTGTTTTCTTTGTTTCTATTTCATTAATCTCTGTTCTGATTTCTGTTATTTCTTCTTGTCTGCTGGGTTTTCGTTTCATTTGTTCTTGCTTTTTAAGGGTCTTGAGTTGCAATGTTAAGTCATGTGTTTGTGATCTTTCTGTTTTTTTAAATGTATTGCACTTAGAGCTATAAAATTCCCTCTAAGGACTGTTTTTGGTGTGTCCTAGAGGTTTTGTTGTATTGTATTGTCCTTTTCATTTAGTTCCAGGAATATTTTTATTTCTTTCTTAATTTCTCCTTTGACCCACTCATCTTTCAGGAGTGTGCTGTTTAATCTCCATGTATTCATGTAGTTCCTGGGAATTCTTCCGGTGTTGATTTTAAGCCTTATTGCATTGTCTGATAGAATGCATGGAATTATTTCAATCTTTTTTTTTTGTATTTGTTAAGGTTTGTTCTGTGCCCCATTACATGGTCGATTTTGGAGAAGGTTCCATGGGGTGCTGAATAGAAAGTATATTCTTTGGTGCTTGGGTGGAATATTTGGTAGACATCTGTTAGGTCCATTTGATATATGGTATTGTTTAATTCAGATGTCTCTCTGTTAATTCTTC
>NW_008340856.1:454581-491535 GCF_000622305.1 Nannospalax galili
TATGAAGTGGCCCTCTTTGTCTCTTCTGATTAGTTTTAGTTTAAAGTCTATTTTATCAGATATTAGAATTGCAACGCCTGCTTTTTTCTTAGTACCATTCGCTTGGTATATATTTTTTATCCTTTTACCTTAAGGTAGTGCCTGTCCTTGAAAGTGAATGAGTTTCTTGCAGACAACAAAAAGATGGGTTTTATTTCTTAATCCATTCAACTAGTCTGTATCTTTTGACTGGGGAGTTCAGTCCATTGATATTTAAAGTTATTAATGAAAGATGTGTATTGAATCCTGTCATTTTTATTTCTGTTCACATTCTTGATATAGTTGTGCATTTCCACAGTTAAACCTTCATTGAATTTCTTTCTGTCACCCCTTGTGTATAGTTATTCCTTTCTTCAGCTCTTTGTATTGCTTCAAGAACTCTCTGAAGGGCTGGTATTGTGCACATGAATTCTTTCAGCCTATGTATGTCATGGAAGATTTTTCTTTCCCCTTCAACTACAATAGACATTTTGGCTGGGTAAAGTAATCTGGGTTGGCATCTGTGGTCATTTATAACTGGGAATACGTTGGTCCAGACTCTTCTGGCTTTCATATTTTGCACTGAAAAGTCAGCTCTAATCCTGATGGGTTTTCCTTCATATGTGATTTGCTGTTTTTCTTTTGCAGCTTTCAGTATTGTCTCTTTGTTCGCAACGTTTATTGTTTTTACTATACTGTGCCATGGAGAGTTTATTTTCTGGTCCTGTCTATTTGGTGTTCTATATGCCTCTTGTATTTGTATGGGCATGTCCTTTTTTAATTTTGGGAAATTTTCTTCTATGATCCTGTTGAAGATCTGGTCCATACCATTATCTTGAGATTCTTCTCCTTACTGTATGCCTATGATTCATAAGTTTGTTTTTTTTTTAATGGTGTCACACAATTCTTTCATATTCCATTCTTATGTTTTTTTTAAAATTTTTTCATAATCTTTGCTTGAGTGGTCTACTTTGTCCACTTTATCTTCCAGTCTTGATTCTCTGTTTCCCGTTTCGTTCATCCTATTGGTGAGGCTTTCTCCTGTCATTTCTAATTGGCTTATGGAGTGTTTCACTTCGTTCTTTATTTCAGCCTGAGTATTCTTCAATATTTCTAGCTCTTTTCTGAATTCATTCAGAAGTTTATCCCTATCTTCCTTCACTTTTATCATGTTTATAATTGTTCTTTTGAGTTCCATGTCCTGCATTATCTCTAGGGTGTTCTCATTGTGCTCCTCTAGAGGACTATTGGAACTTGGTGGGGATATGTTATTTTGCTTTTCCATGTTACTGTTTTTTTCTTTGTGACTTTGACATGTGAATTTCTTTCATAGTTTCTGATTCTTGTGTGAGACTCAAGCCTTCTTTTGTTGAGTTTAGATGTACTTCTTTTTGTAAACTTTATGGGCCTTTGTGGTTTACTTATTGGGCATGAAAAGCTGGTTGGTTTAGGCTTCAGGTTCTCTCTTTTGATTTTATACTGGAGTGGGCTAATTGCTTTTGTCTTCAGGAGTTCCCACAGAGGCCCACGTGAGATGAAGCTCAGATGATATCAGGCTTTCTTCTAAGGTATGGGTCCCTCCAGGAGAGATGCTGCCCTCAAGAATTTGGGGGCTGGGCTGGCCTGGAAGAAGGGCCTGGGATAGATGGTGGTCTCAGGAAGCTGGTGGCTGTGCCACCCAGGGACGTAAAGGGAGGTGAGGGCGGGACCTGGCCCAGAGGGTTCCTGGGAACAGTAGGGAGGAACTGCGTTGGTCCAGATGCAGAGGATCAGGAAGTAGTGGTGGCTCTGGGCCGAGAGGTTGGCCCCAGTGTCTGGGGTGCCAAGACAAGAAATGGGCCTGTACCCAGCCTAGGAGGAGAGACTCAGTGGGGGGAGTTGAGAGGGTGAAAGAGGCTGGGGGAGTCAAGGCACTCTAGACTTACCCAGGAAGGTGCTGGTACTAGGATGCTGGAGGCTCTGTAGCCCAGGAAGCAAAGGGATATGAACTGTGATAATATTTTAGCAGTAGAAAAAAAAATCAGTTCATTCTCTTCTTATTGGAACCAAAATAATTTTTTTTTTTTGCCTTTTTGAGACAGGGTCTCCCTGTAGCCCCAGCTGTCCTGGAACTCACAATGTAGATCAGGCTGGCCTTGAACTCACAGAGATCCACCTGCCTCTGCCTCCCAAGTGCTGGGATTAAAGGTATGCACCACCATGCCCCACTCCAAAATAAATTTTAATTGATTAAAGAACCAAACATAATATTATAAGACTGTAAAAGCACAAAATAATCTGTAGCTAAGGAATACTTGATAAAGTTAAGAGTTGAAAGAAACCTCAAAAGTTGCACGTTCTATTAGATAACATTGCAGTTTTCTGTCTGTAGCCTTGCTCCTCCCACCATGTTCATCAATAATCATAATTCTGAATCAAGACACAGAATTCTAAATTAAGAGACAGAGTAAGTCTCTTAACTCTATGCACTTGTCAAACTCAGAATTGTATCTCCAAAAGAGAAAACTTAAAAAAATTTATTATTTTTATTTTATGTGTATGAGTATATTGCCTGCATGTGTGTAAGTGCAACTGTGTTGTACAATGCCCATAGAGGTAAGAAGAGGGTGTTGGAGTCCCTGGAGTTAAGGAAGGTTGCTAGCAGTCATGTAGGTACTGGGAATTGAACTCGGGTCCTCTGCAAGAACAACCAGTGCTCATAACCACTAAACCATCTCTCCATCCCTGAGAAAACCATTTTTTTTGTAAGACATACAACAAATTAAAGGTTAAAGTTCTTTATATAGAAAAAATGCTTTATATCCTAGTAGACATATATTTAGAAGACAAGTCACAAAAGAGGAAATTTAAATGGCTTAAGAGTACAATGCTTCTTTACCTGTTCCTGGTGTTTTGTGTCTTACCCAAAATAAAGAAAATATGTCAACACTTGTTAGTAATGATGTAAAAAAAGGCTTAATAATGGTCTTCAATGATGTATGATGTTAGGATTATATTCTAATCCCCAGAACCGATAAATATTACCTTATAAGACAAAATGATGCTGTATGTCTAAATTAAGGCCTTTGAGATGAGTTTATCCTGTATTGTCCAGAAAGGCCCTAAGTATAATCACAGGTATTCTGTTTTCTCAAAGGTTTTGTTTATTATTTCTGTTTTATGTGCATGAGTGTTTTGCCTGCATATGTGTAAATGCACCCATGCCTGCAATGCCCATGGAAGCCAGAAGAGGGCACTGGATTCCCTGGAATTGGAGTTACAGGTGTTTGTTAGCCATCATGTGGGTGCTGGGAACCAAACCTAGGTTCTCTGCAAGAGAAGTAACCTCTGAGCCATCTCTCCAGCCCTCCACATGTTCTTAGAAGGAGAGAAAGAGTTCTCTATAGGAGAGTAGCAGGTGGCATGATGATGGAAGAGCAAGATGTTGGAGTGATGCGATGCCAGGAATGAGCCAAGGAATGTGAGTGTCTTCAGAACCTAGACAAGGCAGCGATATAGCTTTTCCTCTAGGATTTCCAGGAGGAACCAGCCTTGCTGACGCCTGATTTTATTCCAGTGAAACTGATTCTGGATTTGCAGCCTTAATAAATGATACTAGAGTGAATTTGTGTTGTTTTGAGGTTCCAAGTAATTTGTTATGACAGCATTAGGAAACTTCGTATAGTAAATGACCTTTCTCATTAATTGCTTTGGCAGCATTTTTACATGTAAGAAATGCTATGAACATTTTATATCTAATGATTTAGTATTTCTATGTCTTGGCATCTATTGTAAGGCAGGAATTTAGTAATGAAAACAGCACTTGAATAAAAGCATCATCATTATAATACCAGCAACAACTATAAATAAATTACAGAGAGGGAAAGGCTGAATAGGCTACAGATTGAGGCTGGAATACCATTGTTATAAACTACTTATAAATACTATATCGAGTAAAAATCAAGACATAAAATGTGATATGCATTGTTAGAGTTTGAATGTAAATTGTGCCCACAGGCTCCTGTGTTGAATATATGGCCCCCAATTGGTGGAATTACTATGGGAGGTTCTGGAAGCTTGTAGAGATGGAGCTTAACTGGAGCTTATGTTACTTGGGGCATAACTTGAAGGTTGCACTCAGCCCCTAAGCCTTCTTCACTCTGATTTCTCTCCTCTGTGAAGTGAACAGCATTTTCCTTGGCATGCTCCTGCCTTCATGATTTTTTACCCAGTTCATGGGGCCAAGTCACCATAGACTAAACCATTGGAAGGTTTGAACAAAAATAAATATTTCCTACCTGGAGCTGTTTCTGTCAGGTATTTTGCACAACAACAAAATTAATTAGTATATACACCATGATTTTGACTACACAAAAATATAGACTGGAAAAATATCAGCCAAAATATTTACTGGGTAGAATGATTATTTTTAGTCATACAATTCCCCTGCCTTTTCAAAATTTCTACAGAGTGAATGAGCATTAGATTTAGAGTAAAATTCTTATTAAAGTCAGTATTTGGAAGTGGAGGGCAGTGGGGCTTGGGTCTCAAGGCCAGCATTGCCAAATGTTGAAAGGCGTGTGTCTGACAAGCTGACTAGGGACTAGGGCAGCAAGGACAGAAAGAAGGGGGGTTGTAGGGCTCCTGTGGCCAAGTGAGTGGAGGAGAAAAGCCTGGAGAAGGCGACTGTTTACGAGGAGAGTTGGCTTCAGTCTAAGGGAGAGCTGCGCAGCCAGTCAGCTAGTTTGGAGAAGAATGACCTAAGATCTCCCCTTACCTTACAAAATAAATATTGTTAGAAAGAAGAATTGAGTAGGAATGCTTATAGCCTGCTATCTCCTCCTTCTGCTTCCTGGAAGAATTTCAATATTATGTGTGTCTTCCTGCCCGCTGTTCAATGCACATAGTGAGGGAGGGACATCCCAGTCCTAGCTGGGGACAAGGCAAGTGGTGAGGCAGTTCAGACTAGTTGAAGCTGCTCAAAAAAACCCTCATCTTACCTCTCATGATAGTCATTGCCAGAACTCAGATATCAGCTCCTGCAATCACAGAGCTTAGAATAATGTCTCATCCGATACATGAAGCAGACAGCGCGCGGTGTTTCTCTGGCAATTGTGTTGGTCCAGGAGTTGGTGCATGAGGCCATGCTTATCCCAGTAAAGCAGGAGAGATGAAAGGTTCTCTGTGTCCTCCAGACTTCGAACAAAGCAGCATGCACCCAGAGGCCACTGGATGTCAGCTTGCTACCTGGAAAGGTGAGATGGAAACAAATTTCTCAGAGAAGGACAGAGCCGAGAGAAGCTTGAAAAAATGGAGGCAGAGCTTACCCTGCCTTAACTTCCAGTTGTGCGTTGATGAATTTTCTTTTAAACCCTTTAAAAATCTAAGATTCCCCTTTTACTTTATTGTGCATGCGTGTGCGTGTGTGTATGTGCACATTCATGCGTGTGAATGCAGACACATGCCATGGCACATGTGCGGAGGTCAGAAGACAACCTTGGGTGCTCGTTCTCGCCTTCTGCCATGTTTGAGACATGGTCTCTTGTTTTTTCCTGCTGTGTATCCCAGGCTAGCTGGTGCTCAGGCTTCTGGGGATTTTCTTGTCTCTGCCTCCCATCTCACTGTAAAATCATGGGGATTACAGATGTGTACATCTGGCTTTGTGTGGATTCTGGGAGTTTGAACCCATGACCTCATGTTTTCGTGACCAGCACTTTACACATTGAGCTATTTCCCTAGCCCTGTGTCGTTATTTCCAATGTAGCGTGGGAGAAGAGGCTAAGGATTTTTGGATGATAAATTTCAAAATATTTAGAATGTCTAGATTTAAAATCATTCTGGGTGAGATTCTGTGCTGAACACTAAAGTTATACAAACGGTTCATAACTGGGTCCAGATTTTTATCCAGTAATGGAGCTAACTGCTCCTGGATTGACAAGAAGGGACAAGGGTTATCTTTTGGTTATGTAAAGGGTATATCAGTGTTTATCTTCTTGGGATAAATATGTGTCAACCAAGAGTTTCTTATCTTAGGGTAGGGTGTATATAAATCAGAATGTGGAGTTTTTATGTCACAATAGCAAACAGCCCCAGCAAATGTTTACTTTGGGCTCTGTGCATGTCCATCATGGAAGGTGGGTGGACGGGATCTGTTCTTAGGAGCTACACTGATGGATAATCCCATCTCAAATGTTACTGGTCTCCTTATTACAGAAGGAAGATCTCTGAAGTGTGTCACATAGGTAATCAGATGCTCCAAGCAAGAAAGTACATGGTCAGCCAGCTTTATGGGCATGTCCAGTCACACAGTGTCCCATTCTCGGAAGAATTTTATGTTTGTATTAGCGTTGTTAACTTGCATTTTTAAATAATTTTCTTAACAAGGGGCTTCACGTTTTCAATTTTAAGCTGACTCTATGAATTATGTGGCCAACCTTGATGTCATGTGTCACTTATAAACTTATACCTCATTGGCTAGAACTGACCACATTGCCCTGCTTCAACCACAAGGGAGCAGAGAGGTACATTCTATTTTATATCAGCAAAAGCAAATACCAGAAATACTTAGTAAATAATATAGATGGTGGCTACAGAGTTTGTCATAAGAATTTTGTTTTATGAGTCTGAAGGCAAATTTCTTTTTGGTATGCATATCTGTAGGTGGGTGGAAAAACTTATTTTAAAAAGGCTCTCCAGATCTTTTGGAGAAAAAGAACAAAGACTCCAACATCTATTCCTGGAGATTCAAAGTTAGGGAAATCTGTTAGAGAAGACCAAGCCCAAGGGCTGGGAAGCAGAGTGAGGCTCCTGGATTAGAATCAATGAGTCTGAGGTTGGACGCAGCATAAAGAACAAGGCATCTGTGAGGGAGAACATGCTCTGGGCTAGTACGTGTGTGTTTGTGAGCCTGTTCTCACAGTGGCCAGCCTTGGGGGCATGATGAGTGAGCATGGGCTGGAAAGAAGGAGATCTGCAGCTTTGGCTCTCAAACATGGGGTCACTCTGCAGCTGGGCAGTCTACCAGCAGTGGACAGGGTGCTTAGGCTCAGTCTTTGGAAACGGCAAAAACTGAGAAGTTATGGGCCCTGGGTTTATTAGAACTCCAGTTCTTTCTCTTGTTGACATTCGGAAGCAGGAATTTTCCCTCAAGTTGCTTTAATTTTCAGTTCTCAGAAAATGTGTAAGGAAGGTTGTTCTAGTTGTTTCTCCATTGCTGTGACAAAACTCTGACCAATACCGACTTTGGGAGGAAAGGGTTTATTTGGCCTACATCTCCCAGGTCACAGCTCATCACTTAGGGAGCCCAAGGTAGGAACTCATGGCCGCAACCTGGAGGCAGGAGCTGGAGCACAGATGCTGCTTACTGGCTTGCTCCCCTAGCCTGTGCTCAACCTGCTTTCTTATATAACATAGGCCCGACTGTGGGCTGGGCCTTTACATATCACTCAACAATCAAGAAGATGCCCCACAGACATGGCCATAGGCCTGTCCAATGGAGGCAATTGTCCAACTGAGGCCCCCTCTACCCAGGTGTGTCAAGTTGACACTAAAGCTATCCAGCGCACAGATCCCGATTGAGAGAGAGATATTAGAATTCCTGTCAGCGGGACATGAGTGATTAATTAAAGCAATATGAAGATAGTGCTTTTGATCCAGTCTGGAATTGGAGAAGCTGCTGTTGTAGCTCCTTGCAGCTCAACCCAAAGAATATGCTTGCGCAGAGCAGGTGAACAGGTTCTTTCAACTTGAAGGGAGTGTTGCTCCCACCATTCAGGGTAGTGAAAACAAATAGGCATGGGCTGGCAAACCAAGGCGGCAGCATGGGCTGGCAAACCAAGGCGGCAGCATGGGCTGGCAAACCAAGGCAGCAGCAGCTTTGATTTGTGGCCACTGAAGAGCAGTCGCTGGGTATGGTGTAGGTTCCCAGGGCCTGGACTAGGTCACGGAGGAGAGGCCTGGGGATGAGTTCACTGCCTCAAGAAGCTGTGTCCCAGAAGACCACCTTGAATTCCGGTCTACCCATAGCCATGGGAAGGAGGCCAGAAGGACCAGTCCTGCTCTTTGCTTGGTCACTTTGAGGCTGGGGCACCTTTGAAATATCCTGGAAGACAAGTTTGGTGAGAAAAAGGACCCAGTACAGTGAGCTTGACAAAATGTTTCACCTGTACTAGATACTGTTGGTGGAAGTGCCCGGCTGCCCTGTATCAAGAAGGAGCTGACTGCGAAAGGATGCCTTCAGCTGAGTGGCCCCCTCCTGAAAGTTATATGCTCTTTACCAGAGAAGGGCAGCCTGCAGCCAAATGACTGACATGGGGCTACAAGGGCCTGGCCCTGTTATCTATTTTTAAAAATTATTATTTATTTGCCTCGTTCTCTTTCCACAGAGTTGAAAAATATTTTTATTGAATTTTGTGCATTTCACATAATAGATCTTAATCAAACTTAGGCCCCTCCCCCATCTGAGTCCCCATCAGATTTCATGCACTTTATCATATATCTAAGTCCTGTGTGGTCAAGCATTTGTACCTAGACGTCCCTTGGTGCAAGTTCATCCACTGGAGTCTAGTCAACCTATCTAGATTCCCTCCCTTAAAGATAATCTACTTTTGCTCATCCCACAGTAATCAGTTGTCAGTAGTTCCTCAGCTAGGGTTGGGACCTGCTGCCCATTTCCCTAGTTCTATGCTGCCTTTTTGTCTAAGTTGTTACAGGTCTTGTGCATGCTGCCACCATTGTTGCAAGTTCATATGAGCAAGTTCCCAGAGACCTGAAAGCCTCTGTTTCCTTATGCTCATGTACCAACCCTGGTTCTCACAGTCTTTCCACCCCCTCTTCCACAATGGTCCCTGAGCCAAGGGTGGGTGAGTTTTAATATGGGAGTCCTACCCAGGGACACACACTGCAGTCTCTTATTCTCTACACCTTGGTCAATTGTGGTCTGTGTGCATCACACTCTGTTGTATAAGGAAGCTTCACTGGTGAGAGATGAGGGATGCATTAGTATTCTCTCTACCCCTGTTCTACTATGTTCCATAAGCCTTAGGTGGAGCGGTTCCACTGTAGATGTGTCACTTAGGGCTGGGAATCTCTCAGACATATATTCTCCCTTTGAGTTGTTGGTCACAATAGTCCAAAAGACTCCCCAGATAACACAGGCTATTGCCACAACCCTTGATTACCTCCCAGAACTTGAAGGTAAGACCCTATTGTTGAAGATAGGATATACTTTGGACACAGGACTTGGAGCAAGGGAACTGGAACTGGCTTGAAGCCTCCTCCCTGAAGACTAGCTCTCATAGCTCTAGAGGATGCTATGCAAGCTGCTAAGGGAGAAAAATCAGTCACTGGTCCAACCCAGCTGTAAAGTCTAATGACCACAACAACCGGCACAGCAAACTATATTGGCGGAGTAGTGATACTTTTATCTAGGGGGTAATCAACAGCCATCTAATTGGACTTAAAAATCCTCTCAATGGGAGGGAACTTATGGGTGACACTGTAAATATAGCCAAATACACATGGCTGGAGAGATCATAGATCCTAGAGAAAACCTTATCTCTAGACAAATGAAATTTCTTACTGTATGCTAAATATGAATCCTTATATTTATAGACAAGTATTCCAGTCACCATTCAATATGTTCAGAGGGTCCTGTTGAGCCCACGTTCCTGCCCAACGACTTCCCTGCCCTGTCCTGCATTTCTCACTCTCCTGACACCTCTCCTGCAGGACATTTTCTACAGCCTAAACATGACCCCACTCAGATTCTGTCTCCAGGTGCCCATATTTCCTCTGGTGGGTTGGGAAAAATGTTTGGCTAAGAACCAAGGCTCCTGGCAGTGGGAAAGGACAGGTGGAGAGAGAAATATTTCTTCACAAGCTTCAAAGACTGGGGAGTGAGGGTCCTTGACAAGAGACCAAAAATCTAAGATCATCTCCACTTGATGTGACGGTCGGCTCTCAAAGAAGACATGGGCCGGGATTGGGGCTGAGACTGCTTTGCCAAAACCCAGCATGCTTTAGAAAAACACCTCAGTAGTTTTTGCCTTTCTTTCCCTCGCCTTATCCCCTCCCCACTTCTCTCCTCCAATCCTTCCTTGCTTTGTCTCTCACACATTCACACATCTCTGTTTCTCCAGTTACTACTCCATCCCCTTTGCACCTGCTCCTCTGTCCTCTGGGGCTGCCTCTCTCCCTGACTGGCCTTCCAAGAGTGACTCTAAGCTTTTTTCTTCTTCCTATTTTTCCCTTGTGGGGTGTGTGTGTGTGTGTGTGTGTGTGTGTGTGTGTGTGTAGGCCACAGTCAGCCTTGGGTGTCTTTCCTCCTCGTTCATTGAGATTGGGTCTCTCTCTGACTTGGAACTTGCTGATTAGGCTAAGGTAGCTGGCTAGGAAGTACCAGAGATCCTGTCTATCCCCCCTAGAACTGGAATCACAAATACACACCACTCTTGACTTTTTTTGCACAGGTTCTGGGGAGTGAAATGAGCTCCCCATTGTTGCAGAGCAATCCATTTTATCTACTGAGCTCTCTCTCCAGTCTCAGGATTCCTTTTCTCTCCTAATATAACTTTGTCTTCCACCCCAGGGACAACAGCATCTATTTCCCCCTTTTAGGACCTTTCTTGCCCATCTTCCCCTCCATCATCACTATTGGCTTTTAACTAGTGAACAGTACCAGGTAATTACACTTCTAGGCCACATAGTTAGACCACGAGCTTCTCGGGTTCAGGATTTCTTTGACTTTCCAGGGCCCTGCACAGTGCCTGGCACAGGCACCTGGGCTGAATGCAGGGCATCAAATTCACCATCCACACCAACTTCCTTCTAGGGCCCTTTATATAGGGAGGGGCTAGAAAATTAAAGCCCCACATGCCAGAGTCCCCAAAAACTACAGTTCTGAATGGGATTGAGGCAGAAACCAGATTTCTATGGCTTCCTTTGGTTCTGCTGGGAGCAGGCTTTGCCATTGAACCACTGAAGCAGGCTCTAGAGGCTGGTCACTAGTATCACGGGCATGAGAGGCAGGACTAAGGGCACCCATGACATGTGAATAGATGTCTAGAGAGTGGCTTTGCTCTAGAACAAGCGGCTGCACAGGGACTTGCAGCCAGTGAAGCTGATGTGTTCCTGTGATCACGGCATAGGAAAAAAATCTCTTGCTGAGTTGTTTGGAGGTGGTGTTGACTGTTGTTTTCGGTGTTTTGGCTCTTTCAATGCAATTGAAAGTTTTTTTTTTTTTTTTTAAAGAGCTTAGATTCTTATACTAGGCCTATTTTTGCTTAGTTATAGTTCAAATAGTTTCCATTTCCTGCAACTGATCCCTGACTGGTACACCATGCTTGCAGAGTGTTGGAAAGATCAACTGATTGCTGTCCATTTCACAGATGAGGGCACTGGGGCCCACAGAATGAGTTAAACTGGGTAGTAGGTCCAGGGCTGGAACGTGGGGTGTTTTCTTTGGTACTTTTCCCCTCTAATCTAAGTGACGTTTCTACCTTCCCCGCCCTCACCCTGCCCTGCTTCATTTTCTAGAATGACTCTCCCATCAACGGGTGCGGTAGGGTGGATTGGCCTATTGATTTATATTCTAATACCTTACTGCTGATGGCCCAAAGAGTTGGTTGGTGGTTTGGGTCTTTATCAATGACAAGCACTTTTGCTTGGCAACACAAGACACCAGGATCCATCTTTAGCCTTCTCACTGGAAATTCTATGCTCTCTCACCCACATCCCTCTCCTCTCTAAATTCTCCAAGTAGCAGGGTAACAGGCAACACTGGCACCTGTTTACATACCCTTGGGGTGTTACACATAGGTCCCCAAACTTCTGACTGTCAATGCGTCCGTCTTTTGATGAGAAGGTTTCTTAGGAATCTGGGGTCCATCTGCTGCTACAGAAGTCTACCTCACTGTAGCAGCTCTCCACTAGTCAGTGGGAGCCAGTGTTTAAGTACCCCAGCTTCCTTGCCCCTAGGCAGGACAGCTCTCACCCATGCTCAGCACTTTCCTTAGAGTTCTCCCATGGGTTTGGGCTCCAGCTGACTCACTGGTTAACCTACCTGTACTGATCGAGTTCTCTTCCATGTCTCACTACACTTTTTACTTCCCTCTTGGTATTTGCCAGAATAACTTATCAATAATTTTTTTTTCTCTAGAATTCATGTTTCAGGATTTGTCTCATCTTGGGGAACTCAATAAGACAAAGATGTTCTTCCCTGCCAGGCAGATGGTAAATTGCCTACAGCCTCCAGAGAGGGTAGTTAAGGAAGCAGGTTGGCAGGAGACTTCTAGATGGAAAGCCCTTGTCAGAGTTTACCAAATGCTCATCTGCAGGTGGGCCTTGGACCCCAGGTGCCTTGCAGTTGTCTTCTCACATTGCTGCCATCTGAATCCCTTACCCTGGGCTTCTATGTGCTGTGGTTTGAATGTTTCCTCCACACTGTTGCCAGTGTGATGTTATCAAGAGATGGGGCCTTTACGATATGATCGGGCCATGAAGGCGCTTCCCTCATGAGTGGGATAAAGGACACTATAAAAGGGGCTTAATAGAGTCCAGTCTCTGGCCTCTCTGCTGTCCTCCACAAGAGGACACGTATTCCACAGCATCCTCCAGAAGATGCAGCACTCACCAGACAGCTACACTATCCTTGATCTTTACTTCCTCGCCTCCATCTCTGTAAGAAATAAGTTCTGTTCTTTATAAATTAGTGAGTTTTGGTTATTGTAGAAGCATAACTGACTAGGACACCTAGTTAGGCTCCAAAATGTAAATCAATTCTGGGAAAGTCTCCAGTGTCAAATGTGGTGCTTTTATATATTTCCTTCAAAGATGCTGAATATCAGATCCTTTCGTGAAACAATAAACCCTTAGAAAAATAGTACAGTTACGTCAATTTACGATTTGACTACATCCAACTTGTCAAATGTAAGCTTTGCTTCAAGGAATTCTGCCTACCTCTTTCTTTGAAAAATAAACTCAAGAAAAGTGATAAGGAATTTTAAAAATAGAAGCCTGTGAGGATGTCTGCCGCATCTCAGTCTAAGGCTCTTTGACCTCCCAACCCCTGGCTTTCAGCACATGGCAGGACCCAAGGCCCATTCCCTAGGGCCTTGTCCACTTGCTCCTCAGCCTCCTTTGGCCTGAGGGCTCTGCCCTAAGATCAGCCTGGCCAAGAGGGGCCAGCAGAGCAGAGGGAGTCAGAGTGACCCGCATGTGCAGATAAGGCCTTCGGTTTGTTGACTCAAGGACTTGCTTATTCTCTAAATAAACGTTCCTGTTTCAAAAACTTTTCTTTTAACTGGAGCTGAGTATTTCCCTGTTACCCTTTCCCAGGGGAGATGCTGTGTTTCTGTTTTTATAAATTTATATAAACTGTTCCCACACTCATACCCACCAAATACCAAGCTCCTTTGATCCCTCTTCTCTAGACAGTCCATAGAGGGTGGGTATTTTGGCTATGATAGAAGTTGTGCATTTTCTTGGGGTCCTTAAGTGGGCAAGAGGAGTGAGAAGACCCTGTTGCAGGATAGGAGACCTGCAGGATTGAGGATGGACAGTGCTCTAAGGTCACATAAGAACCGGCTACAAGGGGCTGGATAGATGGCTCAGAGGTTAAGAGTGCTGACTGCTCTTGCAGAGTTCGATTCCCAGCTCCCACATGGTAGTTAACAACCATCCATAACTCCAGTTCCATGGGATCCAACGCCCTCTTCTGATCTCTTCGGGCATTGCATGACACAGGTGCGCTTACATGCACGCAGCCGATATACACATAAAATAAAAATAATAGGGGCTGGAGAGATGGCTCAGTGGTTAAGAGCACTGACTGCTGTTCAGAGGTCCTGGATTCGAGTGGCTGTAAACCGTCCTTAACCCTAGTTCCAGGGGAATCTGAAGCCCCCTTCTGACATCTGCAGCATTGCACAACACAGGTGCACTCACATACATGCAGGCAATACACTCATATACATAAAAAATAAAAATAAAATACTTTAAAAATAGTAAATAAAACATTTTTACAAAGAACCAGCTACACAACAGGAGGGTCGTTCATCCTGCCTCTGCTTTATAGATGAGGAAATTGACTCTCTGTCTCTCTCTGTCTCTGTCTCTCTCTGTCTCTCTCTCTGTGTGTCTCTCTGTCTCTGTTTCTCTCTGTCTCTCTCTCACTGTGTCTCTCTCTGTCTCTGTGTCTCTGTCTCTGTCTCTGTCTCTCTCTCTCTCTCTCTCTCTCTCTCTCTGTCTCTGTCTGTATTCCACAGCTACCTTGTAACTAAGTGAGGAATAGAGAGTCTGGTCCATGCACCTGCTCCCCTCACTTCTTTGCCTCTCCAGTTGACAGTGCAGGCTTATTATTGTGTCAGCAATTGCCATATAATAAGAAACTCTAAATCTTAATGGATCAAAATATCTTTTTACTTAGTTCGTGATTTCTATGAGTTAATAATTTTAGCTAGGTTAAACTGGGCAGTCTTTGTGCTGGTCTCTTGTGGGTCCACTAATGAATCTGAAGTCAGCTGAATTTGATAGCCTCACTCAACTGACATGACTGGCTAGCTGCTGGCTGGTGTGGTGGACATAACTGAGCTACATGGTCTCTTATTCTCAAGTGGACAAGCCCAGATTTATCACAGGGTGTTAGCTATGGCTTTCCCAAGAGCAGCAGGAGAGAAAAATCCCAATACTCAAGCACTATCTGTGTGGCTGCTTGCATCGCATTGTAGTTCAAGGAAGTTGTACAGCAAAGATAGAAGTAGAAAAAGACTTCATGCTTGACGAAGGGAGAGGCAAAGTCTCTATTACAGAAACGGGGAAAACTTTTGGTGATTGCTGCAATCTACCACAATTACAGTCAGTGCAATAGCACACAGGTCATTGGGCAGGAGGGCCTAGACCTCTGGTGTAGCTTCCAGTTCAGTGCCTATTGCTTTGTCACTGCCCACACAGCTGACCATATAGTGTCTTGGGTTAATCTATCTCCTTTATTCACCTTTGCTCCCTGACAGAGAGCAGAAGTACGAATGGTTAGGAGATGGGACACTGTAGAGGTTAGTCTAGGTAGGGAGAAAGAATGAGAAGACAAGTGGAGGCAATGCACGAGCCCTGCTCACTTCTGGGTGCAATGTGGTGGGAACACTGCGGAGATGTTCTGTGACCGTCTCCTCCCCTCATCTGGATCGCACCGTCAGCAGTCTGCCCATCCATGCCTGAGGGTTCCTCAACTAGCTCCCAGGAACCCCTGGAGAGGCCCATTGATCCCCACCTTTCCATCAGCTACTGAATATGCTACCCCTCTCAAGGGCATTTAAAATGTAAATATAAAATGTAAAAGAAAGAAAAAAAGTGAATTTTTTTTGAATGATGGGAAACTGGCATGGGTGGTCCTTGATAAGATATAATTCTGGGCAAGCTGGCTCTTAGTCTTCCTATGCTGTCCTAAAGTTTTCATTGCATTTCGTGGCGTACTAAATCTGGAAGATAAGGAAGTTTTCAAACAGTCCCTTCAGTCTGGAAGTACACAGAACCTCAAATTCAGAACTTGAGAGTTGAATGGAAACTTAGAAAACAACAGCTTCTTGTATACAGAACAAGAAAGATGAGGGTGGTAAAGGAATTTGAAAGAAGTTGGCACAGCCAAAGTTAGAATGCTTATCTTGTGACACTGTATGATCAGCAGTTATTGACTTCCAAGTGTGTGTAGGCACTGCCGTACTGTGTGTATCACATATATAATGCCTTCAGTGACTCTGTGGTAGATGATGTTGGTGGAGAGACCGTGGGAGTCTTCCTCAGTTGCATTGGCTAGTAACTGTTCACTCTTGGAATTTTCTTTGGGAGGTTGTTCTTGGTGGGTGGGACCTGCTTTGTAGAAGCAGCCTGGGAAATTATGATCTGACCTGGGGTATTATTTAGTTAATAACTTAGTGATTAGAAGTCTAACAGCTCATCTTCCTTGCCCTGGGAGAAACAACTTTGGGGTTCTCTTCATATCCTAAGGCTTCTTGTGAGATCAGGCTGATACTGAAATCCATCTGCTACTGCATCCTAGGTTAGCTCCTGCCCTGACCTGCATCCCTCAGTCCCTTTCACTCGAGACCTCCAGCCCCATTCAATAAACCATGTACATCTGAAGCTCTCAGGTTCTGCTTCCAAGAAACCTGACCCCAATAATTTCTACATGGCTTCAGAGACTATCCTCTGTATTTCTTATCAGTAATTTCAACTAAGTTTACAAATCTCAGGTATGCTTAAACTTGATCTTCTAGAGCCCATACAAACATACGCATATGCACATGACACACATTACACATTTACTCACACACAAACTTACATGCACATGCTTATACACATATTCAGGTTCATTTATAATCATAAGTAGTCACACATAGTTGTGGATATAGTTGTATACACACACGTGCGTACACACACACACACACACACACACACACACTCACAGCCACAAGTGCATCTGTCCTGTTGCTGTTGTCCATTTGGTTCTGATAGGGCTCAGGAGACAGTGGCCTAAGATCTCCTCGTAATTTATTGTTGGCTGAGTAGATGCTGTAATGTCTAGGTGGGCTTTCTTTTTTTTAAATTTATTTTTATTTTTATTTTATGTATATGTGTGTACTGCCTGCATGTAGGTAAGTGTACCCATGTCATGCAATGCCTGTGGAAGACAGAAGAGGCTGTTGGATCCCCTGGAATTGGAGTTACAGACAGTTGTTAGCTGCCATGTGGGTGCTGGGATTCGAACCTGGGTCTTCTGCAAGAACAACCAGTGTTTTTAACCCCTGAGCCATCTCTCCAACCCCTAGGTGGGCTTCCCTAATAACAGCACAAGCTGTCCTCAACTCTTAAGGATATAAGCCGAACCCTTCGGTCATCCTGGTTTTTTGGAGATAACTGATAGCTAAGTGGTCACTAAGGCACAGCTTGCCCATCATCTCTCAATACTGGTAGCCTGGGATGTCTTTGGGCAAGGTGCACAGGGCAGTGGTTGTTCTTCTGCAGGTCTTTTCTTAGGACCAAGTCATCCAGGGGTATCTGTTAGGCAGCTGACGAGCTGGGTACTCATTCCCAGGCTTGGAGCTGTGTGACTTTCAAGGAAAACAAGAGCCATGGAACTTAACCCAGGGAATTTTCTGCTAGGAAGACAAGTCTCCCTGCACAGTTGCAGGTAGAGCTGTAAATGCCTTAAGTCAGGTGGAGAATAATGGCTTCTTCTTGGGCTATTGTGTATCCTTGCACAGACTCTGGCAATAGTTAAGCACTTAGAGGATTTATAATCATTCAAGTTGGTAAATTCATGAGCTAGACCTAATCTTTGTTTACTACAGTTCCTTAGCTTTGTAGAAGGATACACAGGAGGAGATTTGGAATGTCTAACATTTCCTTTCACCAGGTAAACCAGCATCTACCCAAGAACACAGTTTTGTTGGCCTCCTCATCTATAGGTCTGCTGTGCCAGGGAGCCAATGTACTTGTGGGTCACCTTGACACAGAAAGCACTGATAGCTAAGTGGTCACTAAGGTACAGCTTGCCCATCATCTCTCAACACTGAGCCCTTGTTTCCCAGAAACATTCCAAATTATTCGAATCAGGAAGGTCCAAGGCCTACATGTCAGCTTAACATTTCATCCTTACTCCACATCTCCACGGAAACAGGACAGTGAGAAGGCTGAGTTCAAGGGTATTCCCAAGCCTGCTTAAGGTCAGACATGCTGCTAGCCCCTTGTACCTATGAGTCTATCCCTTGTTCTTGCTGTCCCTGAACCTCCTCTCAGTAAAGTTCACAGGGAAGGCAGAACCCAAGACATAGGGGTTTAAGTTTAGCCTTTCACACTCAATTTGAGCCCCAATGGAAGCCCTTTGCAGAATGGTAGTTGTGGAAGATGAGGATGTGTGCTTGCCAGAGCCAGGTATGTTAAAGGGTTTTAAAATCCCCACCCCTATAACTTCTCTTTGCATATTGGACAGGCATAAAGGCAGCCCATCTTAAGTCACAGTTTAGGAACATAGCGGGTTATATGTCGTACAACATGGGCATGGGTGGCCATCTCTCCAGCCCCATCTGGATTTCCGAAATTGTTGCTATGGGTAGAATGGGAATGGGGGTGGGGGTGTTGAGACCTGCTGCTTAGCTTCCCTGAAGGTAAAAGTCCAGGTGGTAGGGGAATGTGTGTGCTTGGTTAAGGCAGGCTTGCAAGTTCCAGACCACAGGGAACTCTGGCTGTCTACCTGGCATAGGAGGTACTGCTTTCTCTGCAGAACGGCACAGCCAGGGGATGAGCATATTGGAGAAAATGTGAAGGGAGGCTGGGTTTCTCTAAGAAGGCCCTGTGGCCTCCACCTTAGCTTTCCATGGCCCCTGGTGTGCTAACACGAAGATCTGGGAACATGTCTGTGATACCTAGAGAGGAACAGAGAAGGGACTGGAGGAAACAGGGTAATCAGGGGGTCACCATACTGCCAGACAGAGGGCTCAGCATCAGATCTGACAGAACTGGGGAATGGGCAGCACAGTGTTGTTTAGTTGAGACCCTCTCAGAGCTGGCAGTCCCACAGCAGCTAAGACAGTCTTAGTAGCTCCCATTCCAATTGCAGGGCTTGGCTGAGCCTAGGAGTGACTGAAATTGGGTCTGTCAACTACATTTCATTGGGCTACATATCTTTTTTACATCCAGATTCACTTCTTACCTTGGCATTTCCCTGTAAGAAGTCCCTGGAGTCAACATCAATCCCCCGTGAAGGCTGATTTAAAGAGGAGCCTGATGTGTTATTTTCCTCAGCAATAAATTACACTAATAAACAAACTTAGGCTGTTCATGCTGCTGACTAGGGAGTGCCAGGTCATGGCTTTTGAAAGCAGTAACAGTGGCAGTCTCCTGTTTCTATCAAAATGCTATGTTCTTTTTTTTCTCTGCTGGAGAGTCAGGAAGGGGGGAGGCACTGCTCAGGGTAGCAACAGGCCCACTCCCAAAGTCCTCAAAGACTTTTAGTCTGAGGAGAGGCAGCTGCCTGAGAACCCCATCTGCTCTTCACGGTGGGAGTCCCTCAATGCCCAAATCTATATTCTTTTCTCTGGGGCACGATTGGGTGGGGGAACTCCAGATTCCTCAAGCTTTTCCAAACTCGAATCCCTCTGCAGGTGTGGTAGTGGTGAGGCACACAGCAAGGTGCCTTTCCTCTGTGGGAACCCTCAGTACCAGCCACTCTTCATGGCTGGGTTCTCCATATCAGACTTCCAGGGAGCCCAGCATTGAACACACTGAAGGGGAGACAAAGGTTCTGGAAACTTGCTGGGGATGGGGAGGGAAGTTCAGGATGACCATTTGCTTAACAGCCCTTCTTCCAATTTGGGTTCCCCCAGAAACAAGTTTTGGGTGCACATAGATTATGTAGGAGGTGGAGACTCCAATAGATGGGGAAGGAAAGACAGCTAATGAAGAATATGCAAACCCGTAGGTTCCCATGAAGACAGTGAGGGCTCAGTGCTGCTGGAAAACTCCTAGAGACAGGGCAGGACATGAACCTCAGGGTTTCTCACCTGAGTGGGAGGGGAACTGGGGTGTTTATCCACTACTTCTTGTCTCTACCACTGGAGACATTAATTCTCAAACAATACAGGCTTGTTCTATCTGTGGGTGGAGTGGTCACTCTGAATGAGAAAAGCTGCCAGGTAATGAGTTGCAGGTGTTTCTAAGAAGCAGCTTCTAGTGCAGAGATGAGTGTGGAGGAGAGATGGACCAGCACTGGCAAATACCTGTTCCCTCACCACACTAATTCTTCAGCTGGGGGTCTCTTTGCATGACTGAGGGGTCTCTCTCTTCTCAGTCTCTTTGTGTCTGGACATTGATCCCCTGTGAGGCTGCTCTCCTTCCACACACCCAGGCAACCAACCACATTCCTTGAATTGATCTTTCTCTGGATTTCACACATCAGGTCTTTGGATCATTCTTGACTTGACCAGAAGTTTCACTGTCAAATTTCATGCTGATCACTCAGGATCTGGGGTGGGGGTGCACATAAGACAAATGATTTTTGTGAGATGCCCACTTGCCAACTTTGTCTGACTCAGACACACCAACAGCACAGAAGACACTGAGTCAGAATGGAAGGCAAACTTTTCCCCCAGAAAGAACCATTTTGGCCATTATTTTATAAACAAAAATAAGATTATAAATTAGAAGAACATAACAACGGAGGCAGTTGATGGAAGTTGGGAGCAGAATAAGCCAAATTAAGACCTCATGTGTTAATAACTACTGAACTGGACACTTAAAAATGTAAATTTTATGTGACATCTATTTTAACCACAATTAAGAAAGAAAAAAAAGAAAATATTCATGTGTTATAAAAACAAGCAACACCAAAACTAACCATAAGGAACAGCATCAAAATTAACCTGGAATAATTGTTAAGAATTTAGAGATTGGTGATTGAGGGGGGGAGACTTCTAGGTGACATTGCTAAATGTTTTTTAGTTTTTGAAGATCCAGGATCCTGGCACAAATTTGTAACCTGGATCAGACAGAAGGTGATTTCTGGACGACTGAAATTAAGCATCTGGACAATTTTTACAAACACCCCCTCTGGCACCAGAAGGCTGTGCTTGCTGTTGACAAGCTTTGGCCAGGACATGAGCAGTCTGAAGAGAAGCATGCTGGGTATGAAGTGTATGAAGGTCAGGCTTGTCCTGAGGAAGGAACAGGAGAAAGCTTTCTTGTTTCCTAAAGGAATGATCAGTTTGGTTCAGTGAGAAAATCTGGAGGAAGTACAAAGTTGTGGAGATTGTCCAACTTTCTTCATGAAAAACAAAAGAGCAAAGCAAAGCAAAACAACAAAACCCCCCAGGTGCCTTGGATCCTCCCATTTGGAGGGCAGATGCCCTCCTCGCCAGGCACAGCATCAGGCCGATGACTGGAAATCCTGACCCTAGTTAGCCAAGGGTTTATGAACAAACATGGTATCTGCTTTTAAAGAGCTGGAAGTCAGACACAACCAAGCTCCATTGTCCTCAGGGACTGCTGAGAATTATAAATGTGACTGGAAATACCATCTGGGGATAAGAGTTTCTGGGGGAAGCCAAGAATTGCCTGTGTTGTGGTTTGAATGTAAAAAGTCCCCCATAGGCTCCTGTGTTTAACACTCAGTCTCCAGCTGGCAGTGCTGCTTGGGAAGGCTGTGGAATCCTTAGGCGGTGGAGCCTTGCTGGAGGAAGTGGGTCAACATGCCCTTCCCTACCACCATGAAATGCATCCTCTTGAATTATAAGGCAGACTAAACCCTTCCTTAAATTGCTTCTTGTTGGGTATTTTGTCACGGAATGAAGAATAGAAACTAAGACAACCTGTTTTTTCCAAAACAAACCCAAGCCAAGCTGGTAGTTTCCAGGCAGCTTTTTTCAGCAATCTGGGGGATTGAAGACATTTCATACTTCATTTGCTAAGGCAATCCTGTCCCTGTAGGTCGGAGGAAGCTGGACCCAAATCCTGGTTTCATGGCCCCTGATGATCTAAAACATTGTTTGGGTGGTTTCTGTGGGCTCTTGAGGAACACTCTCTTCATGATGCCCTTGACACTAGTTCCTGCATCCAAATATCAAATACATACTTTGTCCTCCTAGTAAAAACCTAGATATACTCGGAATTTTCACTCTTTTTTTTCTCCAAATTTCATCTCATCCTGCATCTCATAGATTTGTTGCACTTATAAAAGATCTAAGGCTTCACACATCAACTAGTTTTGAAAACTTGCCTCCCCCCCTCACATCCTCCCCATCCCATGTCCCTCCCTCTTAGAAGCTCAACATTCACTACTTATTTTAGTGAAGGATAGAAAGGAAAAGTTCCTTCTCCTCTCAAATTTTGGCACCTGCTGCCAGCCTTGCCTGTGATGCTTGGTTCTACCCTTTGTCCAGGCAATCCTGAACAAACATAATGCTCTCCTGGAGTGGACTTTAGAGAAATTGAGCTCTCTCCTTAACTACAGACAATTCAGCTGACTTAGAGATGGGACATTTTATCATGAATTAGCCAAATCTCCATTTCCTTGATAGGGGATAAGAATTAAAAAAAGAAAGACAAAAAAAAGAAAGAGTGGGAATGATTGACCTTATAAACATTTGATTCAGCCTTCCCAAATCATCACAGCAAGGATTAAAAGAAGATTGACACGCAGAAACCATCTGAGTGTGCTTATTGATCTTTGATGTGCACGTGGGGATCTAGATCCGCCAGAACATGGTGGGATATTCTGCATTGCTCATAAGCTCCCGGGTGCTGCTGGTGCTGTTGGTCTACAGACCACATTTGGAATAACATAGTGACAAATGGCTTTTTTCTTAAATGCAGTATCAGAGTCTGCAAAGAGTTGAACAGGTAGAAAATACAACCCCTTCCTAAGGATCACATTCTTGAGAGTTCTGGGGAGAATTGTATAGGAGCAACTCAGCTTTTGAATTTCTGTGATGAAAATCCAATAACTTTGTAACCTAAAGCCAGTATAGAAGGATATGCTAGTCAATAAGCTGGAAAACTGAGCTAGGAATAAAATAAAATGGTGTAAACACAATAAATCAATATTTTAAAAAATTAGACATAATAAGACATAAACATGTCTTATGATGAAAAAGTAAGCTATGATATATTATTGGGTTGAATATATGACATAGACAACATTTGACCTTATTTAACTGCTATAAATGTCAGCTTCATGTGGCTCAAAATGACAGCATGATTTAATTATTGATAAACAAGCTGATAGTTTAAGAATCTGCCTCAGGAAGAAGTCACTGTGCATAAAGAAGTACAGGACCCAGGGCTGGGTGCTTCTTCTAAGATGGGTCTACCTGAGGCCTTGGATCCAGAGTGTTAGGGTCCAGGGTGGAAAGCTCTTGGTACTGGTCATCTGGGTCTTATTTGTGTACCTTGAGATACCCACCAGGAGCCTTCATTGCTTTCAGAGAGCATCATTAGGTGGTTTTCCCCCAACAGGGAACAAGTTGTTTAGTTCAACTCACTAGCAAACTGTCTCCAGACTGCCAAGATTCTTATTAGAGATCTGTAGGAGGATACTGCTGGCTGGCTTTGCAAATTACATTCACTTTATTAAGCATTGATTAAATTCTCTCTGTGTTCCAGGTGCTGGCAATATGACAACAAACAGGAGACCAGAGTAGTGTATTAAAGTTCGATGGGGTGAGGGTCTGTGCACTAATGCAATGAGAAAGTGATAGAAGTTGGGGTACCCCAGAAGTAGATTCTGAGATGAAGTTTAACATACAGATCTATTGGAGGTCGGGATGTCAACGGAGGGAAGCTGGGCTGCAACGCAGACTCAATAGAGTCCTTAGTGACTCCTCATGGTGCTCTGAAGCTGGGACAGAGCTGCATCATTTCTCAGTGAGAGAGTGTTCTCGGTCTTTCTAGGCTCCCAACCGCAAGTCTTTGAAATGATGCATGAAACAAAATAGTTAAGATTATAAATGTAGTTATTAAAATACTAGAAAACACATATAATAGAGTACTTAATATTTTTATGGTACATTAAAGCTGTCATAATGAATTTAATAACTACTGCAGGTTTGAATGATGACAACAAAGGATTTTGCAAGTATCACGCAACATGAAGACAATGTGATTTCAAACTTATGTTATTGCTAGCACTGTGATTTGTTACTTAAATTTGCAATTTAAGAAAATGCTAAATGTTAGTTAACTTTTCCATTCAAGTTTAGGGATCCTCTAAGTTCTATACCCATCAGTCTGAGGACTGTAGGTTAAAGATCCCTAAAGTGACTATAGTGGGGAGTCAGAGATCAGAAAATTGAGGACCACTTGCACGGTCATGCTAGGGTCAGGGGACTGGTGAGAGTCTCTGACATTCCCCAATCCCCCATAACTTTGCAACCTTTTCTTCTGGAATTTGAGGTACTTTTTATTTGTGGTCCTGGGTAACAAATCCAGGGTCTTGCATATAATAGTCAAGGACTCTACTACTGCTCTTCATCCCCAGTCCCATCAAGATACTTTCTTTTTAATCTGATCAGGATGAGGGTAGTAGTTAAAATGTCTTGAGAAAATTTCCCTGAAATGTACTATTATTGTTGTCCTGCAGAACTGCTCTATTAAGAGGGTTTCTGAAGGGGTAGAGTTAAGATCTTTATGCAAGGATAGAGTTAAGAATGAGATCTGGAACAGCTACCCTGTTAGAAGTGTGTGTGCATGCAAGGCTGTCTCCACCTTTACCCACCAGATCTTATTCATTCAGAAAATTGAATCTAGGGGATTTTGCGTCCTACTTCTCTTTTTTAAATTATTTTTATTTTATGTGTATGAGTGTATTGCCTGCATGTATGTAAGTGCACCCATGCTGTACAATGCTGGAGGAGTCAGGAGAGAGCATTGAATCCCCTGGAACTGGAATTATGGACGGTTGTTAGCCATCATGTGGGTGCTGGGAACTGAACCTGGGACCTCTGCAAAAGCAGCCAGTGCTCTTGACCAGGCATCTCTCCAGCCCCCTACCTCTATTTCTTATGCCAGTTTATAATGTGTACAAAAAAAATGGCCAGATTTTATACTTAATATCATTTTAAAACCTAGTGTGAGAGTGAATCTTTCTTATGTACTAACCCCCTTGCTATAGATTCATGGGTTGTTTTGCACATGATCATGTGATGGTATGTTTGGAGATAGGGCACAAACAGACTTGAAATGTGTCTGTGCAGTTGGATTTATCTTCTTGTGCTTTGCTTTTTGCCTTGAGAAGAACATGACTCAGGTAGCTACTGGGAAGGAAAACATGGAGATAGATGGAGCAGATCCAGACCTGGCCCATGACTCGGATCCAAGACTAGCTGAGATGGGCTTAGATCAGCTAGACCAACACTTTGCAGATGTATGAGTGTGAAGACCAAATGCTTATTGTCGTATGTTACTGAATTTGGGAGATGGTTCTTTGTTTAAAAAACAGCTTATTTTTTTAAAATTTTATGTGTATGTGTGTATTGTCTGCATGTAGGTAAGTGCACCCGTGTCATGCAATTCCCTCAGAGGACAGAAGAGGCTGTTGGATTCCCTGGAACTGGAGTTATGGACAGTTGTTAGCTCCCATGTGTGTCCTGGGATTCAAACCTGGGTCTTCTGCAAGAACAGCCAGTATTCTTAACCGCTGAGCCATCTCTCCAGACCCTAGGAGATAGCTCTTATTAAAGCAGTGTTTATTTCTTTCTAGATCCCGGTAGTAGGCCATTCGGGGTCTTACTTTACATTGAACATACATAAACTGATGTTACTCAGGGATGAATGGGGACTGGGTAGTGGTGATGTTAAATAAGGAAGGCTATTATATATCCAGTTCAACTCAACAAATATTTAGAGAGTTCCTTTTATATGCAAGATACCTTTCTAGGTACTAAAGACATACAGATTAGGGTCCTCACTTTCATAGAACTTTCCCTCTGGTAGTCACTCACTAGATACAGGAGACATTCCAGTCCACTCGAGGATAAGGTTCCTAGTACCCAACCAGGAGTTATAGGAGTGAAGACTTAAAGAATCAAGGATGTTTGCATCATTAAACCTTTATCGTGTTGAAAAGACAACTTTTGGATTAAATGAAATCCTGGGAAACAATTAGCCATGAGTTTCATTCAAAATAGGAGGAAGAAATGTACTTGCTAAATGGAAAAAATATATATAATTTATTATTTTTTATTTTATGTGTATGAGTATATTGCCTGCATGTATGTAAGTGTACCTATATTGTGCAGTGCCTGTAGAGGTAAGAAGAGGGTGTTGAATTCCTGTGGAACTGGAGTTACAGATAGTTGTTAGCTGCCATGTGGATGCTGAGAGTCAAAACCAGGTCCTCTGCAAGAACAGCCAGTGCTCTTAACTACTGAGTCATCTCTCCAGTTCCTCCTAAGTGGAAAATCTAAAAATATAAAAATAAAGGCAAATTAGGAGAAAAAGAAAGTGATTTATGTCTTGCTAAGAGACATACAGCTGGTCCTTGACTTCTGATAGCTTGACTTAAGATTTTCAGTTATGATGGTGTGGAAATGATTCATAGTATGGTAGAAACCGTACTACGAATTGTGAATTTTAGTCTTTTCGTGGAGTAGGGATAAGCAGTGTCTTTCTTGATACTGGCCAGTGGCAGCAAGTTAGTTTCTACTAAGTGAGCAATCATGAGGGTGACTGATGTATACTCCACAGTAACCAAATCATGTGGCGTCTTCAGGAACAGGGTCTTAAAATCTAATTCTGGTAAGCAACCAACATCAATATAAAAGTCTTGTTTTGGGGGCCACAATGGCCTTTCTGGTCAACAACTCACAGAGAAGTCATCTACCCCTGGCACAGGGATTTCTGTTTAGTAATCATCTGTCTTCTTGGAGTGGCTTTATCCACATGCAGGGTACATCTACTCAAATCCTTTAAAAATACTTTAAATATATTTATTTAAATTTTATTTTTGATTTATTCTTTATTTTAGTGTATATATTTTGCCTACGTATATGTAAGTGCCCCTGTGCGTGCAATGCCCACGGAGACCAGAAGAGTACATGGGAACTTCTGGAACTGGAGTTACAAAGAGTTGCTAGCTGCTATGTGGGTGCTGGGAACTGAACCTGGGTCCCCTGCAAGAGCAGTAAGTGCTCTTAACCGCTGAGCCATCTCTCCAGCTCCTAAATTTTATCTTTTAAATTAGCTTATGAAGTACCAGTTTTCCCTATGGCTTTATCCTACACACTTCGTTTTGGTTTATCCTCCCCACATACCCTCCTTTCCACTGGCTCACTGCTCCACATTCATACTAACCCTTTCTAGCCCAGGATCCCCTCTTCTAGTTTTATGTCACATGTGTTCTAGTACCCTCCCTGGTTCTTACCCCCAAAGTCTCTATTTTACCCCCTCATACTAGTTTTCCAGACTATTCACATACTTCTATATAAACACATAGGCATAAACATTAGAAGCTGAGCTCTGCACACGAGGGAGAACATTCTCTTTCTGAGCTTGGGTCACCTCACAGTGCACTATTTTTCAGTTCCATCCATTTTCCTGCAAATTTTGTAACTTCATTTTATGTTGTGGCTGAATAAAATCCCACTGTTTGTATGTACTACATTTTCATTATCCAGTCTTCAGCTGGTGGACATCTAGGTCAATTCCATTTTCCAGCTATTGTGCATAGATCAGCAATAAACATGAACATGCAAATATCTCTGTGACAGTATATGCTTAGGTATAATATGTGATAGTTATAGTTTTTTGATGTTCATAGCGGCTGCATCAGTTTATTTTCCCACTAACAGTGCATAAAAGTTCCCGTATCCCATATCCTTGCCAGCATGTGTTGTGATCTGTTCCCTGATGGTAGCCATGCTGATTGGCATCATTTTTGTTGCTTTTGTAAGTTGGTGTTTTTCTATTCCTTTCTTGCTTAACTATTATTTAAGCGTGACTGATTTATATTTGTTCTTGCTGCAGTTTATTCTTTTCTGTGGCCTCATGGATGTTTTGACCTTTCTCTTCACTCTGGAGGATTTGTTCAAGTGCCGTCTGTAGAGGGGATCGGTGGTTAGGAACTCCGTTAGCTTGTTTTTATGTGGAAGGTTTTTTATTTCTCTTTCTGACAGACAGCTTTGCTGGGTATAGTAGCCTGTATTGGAAGTTGTTGTCTTTCTGAATTTGAAATACATAATTCCAAGCTCTCCTGGACTTAAATTTTTCTGTTGAGAAATTTTGTGTTATGATTGCGCCTGCTGTTTATGTGACTTGGTGCCCGTCTTGCATGTTTAATATGCTGCTCTTTCTGGTTCTATACATTCAGTAGTTTAGTCGTAATATGACAATAAGAGGTTCTTTTCTGGTCTTATCTGTCTGGTGTTCTAAATGCCTCCTGGATCTGGATTCATATATTTTTGTCTAATTTTGAGAAATTTTCTGCTATGATTTTTGTTGTAAATGTTTTCTATGCCTTTTAAATAAAATTCTTCTTCTATGCCCACGACCCTTAGATTTAGTCTTCACATAGGCATTGTGAGTGTCTTGAAGGTATCATTAATAGCTCCTTCTTGATCTATATTTGTTCTTGCTGTGGTGTTCCAGTTCCTTTACCTCGTCTTCAAGCTCAGATAGTTTGACCTCTCTCTGGTGAAGTTTTTCACGGAGCCTTTAAATTTAACTTACTGTGTTTGTCATTTCTAACATTTGAGTTTGGTTTGCCTTTAGTATTTTTATCTCTGTATGAAATTCTTTTTTCACATTTTATATAGACTTTTTATTCTATTCAGTAATATTTTTCTTTTGTTTTATTTTTGGTGTGTGCATATGTGTGTGTGTGTGTGTGTGTGTGTGTGTGTGTGTGCATGTGTGTACCTTTGGGATTTTTTTCAAAAGTTTTATTTTCTTTGATTTCTTTGAACATACTTAGAAGCATTCAAGTTCCTTGTCTGGGATTTCATCTAATTCACACTTACCAGAGGCTATTATTGTTGGATCATTAATTTTTGGAGATGTTGTATTGCTTTGTTTTTCATATTTCTTATATTACTACATTGAGATTTATGCATCTGGGAATATTTCATTGGGTGGGCTTTTTATTATGAACTGTGGTCTTTCAGTTCAAGTATTTGCAATGTTTAAGTGGAGCTAGATTGTAGTAGAGTTTAAGTGCATCATTCAGAACATAGTTCCTCAGTCCAGGAGCTCAGGGTGCCTGATGTGGCCTCTATATTTCTCCCAGAGTTGAAGATTAACTACAGGAGCTGCTGGATATACCCACTATACAAATATTGTACTAGCTAATTAAAAACATTGGTCCTTTTAACTTCAGTAACTGTTGACAGATAAACAAATAAAGATAATATGCTACATACTAAGATTATAATTACTAAGATTAGGAGTGGGAGGGAAGTAAGGTGGGTGAAGATAGTAATCAGTATTTGGTCAACTTTGCAAAAAAATCAAGGTGAGAAGAGTTGGGATATTGTTAGGGTCCAGAGATTTCAGAGATTGCTAAAGCTATGGAATGTTATTGTTAAGAAGTATAAAGAGGAGGAGAGGAGAAAGAGAAAGAAGAAAAGATTTAGGAATGAGACGGAAAGCATGTGAACCGTGTGTGGGACCAATACTAGTACACGGGAGGGAGAACATGCAGAATAGTCCCCAAACCTAACTGAGCAATGTATAAACTAAAGGAAAACCATTGTGATATATATGACATTTATCACGTATCTATGAGTAAAGACTGAAAATAGAAAATAAGGCCAGGCATGGTGACACATGCCTTTAATCCCAGCACTCAGGAGGCAGAGGCAGGTGGACCTCTCAGATGAATTATTTGGAAATCCCATTATCTGAGTTTCCAAGAAGAGTGTATGGCATTAAAGTATGCCACACTTAAAAACCAAGTGCCATGCAACTCCCCATTTGGAGAGGAAATCTCCCTGCAGCATCTGACCACCACCCCACAAAAAATAGGTATTCAGCTGGGTGTGATGACTCACACCTTTGATCCCAGTACTCATGAGGCATAAGCAGACAGATTTCTGTGAGATTGAGGCTGGCCTGGTCTACATGGCAGGTTGCAGGAGAGCTGGGGCTATAGGGAGGCCCTATATCAAAAACAAATAAACCAAAAACAAAACAGAGAGAAAAATTACTAAAATTGACAAATGAACAATAATAAAAAAGGTGAATTATAATAAAAGACGCTGGGTTTAAAAATATCACATAAATCAATATTTTTCCTTGGCGGCATGGGTTTTGAATGTTTTCTCTCCTTGTGATGTTTTATATAGTAGGCTGCACTGCAATCTGAAACCTGTAAAGCCAGATGTGGCGTATGAAGGCAGAGCTGCACTGAGTTGAGCAGTGTGATTCACTGTCCCTCCTTGCTTTCTCTGATTCGGCTTGGGGCTGTATCCCACGGAGGTGAGTGCAAACCCCTGACCTCAGCAGCAGCCTCAGGGTTCTCTATGCTCCTGTGGGAAAAGGATTTTGTAAAGTCTTCGCATGGCAGTTCCCATGAACCTCAGCCAATGCCCACACTTTCCTTCAGTGTCGGGGCTTGACTGCCAGTTATGCATCCAGTCTTTGGTCTGTTGCTTGGATGTACTTTCACAGAAGGAAGTGTAGAGGACCAGGAAGGAAGACACAGACCTCGGCTCAGTTCACCCTTTCCTTCTCCTTTGTTGTCACAATTCACAGAAGGATCCCATGGATCGCAGTGAGACTCCCTTCACTTTTTAAGACAAAACTCTTAAAATTGCACCAATACTGGTAGCTCAGTAGACTTTTCTAGTTTCCCATAGTTGTGTTAAATGACACCCTTGTGTTTCCTAACACTTGGAGATATGTTTATTGTTATATGTCCCTTATTTGTGCCGGAATAATGTCTGTTCAGTCTTCTACAATACTGTGAGCTCCTCAGGGCCAGGATGCATGTCTTCTGAATTTTCTCCTTCCTTTGTTTCTGCAAACACTTACTGATCACGTACTAAGTGCCCAGCACTGTGCTAGAAGCTCTGAGAATTACAAATCCAGCACAGATTAGAATCTCAAGAATCCCTTAGCAAATACTTGATGCAAAATAAGAAGAGAAGAGATTGTGCCGGACAGCGTTAGTGTCAACTTGACACACCTGGCTTGAGGGAGCCTCAACTAGGGAATTACCTCCATAGGACTGGCCTGTGGCCAAGTCTGTGGGGCATCTTCTTGGCTGATGAGTGATGTGGGAGGACCCAGCCCACTGTGGGTGATGCCACCCCTGGGCAGGTGGGCCTGTGTTGCATAAGAAAGCAGGCTGAGCAGGGGCCAGGGGGCAAGTCAGTAAGCAGTGTTCCTCCAAGGCCTGTGCTCCAGCTCCTGTCTCCAGGTTCTTGCCCTGAGTTCCTACCTTGGGCTCCCTGATGAACTGTGACCTGGGAGATGTAAGACAAATAAACCTTCCTCCCCAAGTTGTTAGTGGTCAGAGTGTTTTGTCACAGAAATGGAGAAACAGCTAGAACAGAGATGCTGTGAAATGTTCAGGTTAGAAGTAGCAACAAAATATGAATTTAGTAGGTGGTGGACAGTGGGCTGTGTCACAACTAGCTTATCATGAAAGGTGAAAAGAAGGCTATCACTTCCAGCTTGGGAGAAGGTTCATCAAAGAGCTTCACCGTGAGCTTGGACATCAAAGGCCAAGGAGAATTGTGTGAGGTTCTGGACAGCATGAACAAAAGCAAAGCAGAGTTTAGTGAAATCAAGGGACCTGCAGACAGAAGGAGATGTGAACTGGAATTTGGGAAGAGTCAGGACTGAAAGTCATTAATATTTGAAAGAAGTGTGCTTATTTTCAATTTGGGGGCATATGCAAGGATTTTATTATTGGAGTATCTATGCATTTATTTATTATAATATCTTTATATTAACAATTAAAACATCTTTACTGAGTATTGTGTAACAATTTCCTCCAAATTGAAATATTCCATCCAGGGAGCCATCTCTCCAGCCCCAAGGAAGGAGGCTCCTTAAGATTCAGGAAGTAAATAAAACTTACCAGGCTCAGGAAGTAAACAGCTCACAAATCTCAGGAAATTAATGATTCTCAAAGTTATATAAGTGGTAAGGACTGCTTAGGAGAGGAGACTCTCCAGCCAGTCGAGCTGCCTGTAAGCCACACAGGAAGCTCCAGGTCTGTAGCTTCTGTGGGTTGGTGTATCCACGCTGGGGTGGGCTTTACAGTGATATTGCTATTCTTGAGTTGTCAACGCTGCTGTAAGTAACCCCTCACCAATACTCTGGACTTCGGTGGAATTGTAACTTTGGTCGGTTGTCCGTACCCTAACTGGGTGAAAAGACATCTGTTCGTATTTTCCCACAGAAAGTCATGCAATACTGAGATACATATTTTCACTATAAACTTGACCTATTTGAGGTGTATAGTGACTCTACACAAAACTGTCACAGAACCATCACTACAATATAGGATGAGAAGACATGCTTTGCCCCCAAAGACATTCCAGGTCAATTAGACATCACTCTACATTTCCTCGTGTCTCTTTCAATCCAAGGAAGCCACTGATCTACTTTCTAGTCTAGTATATTTGTGTGCTCTGGTCATTTCATATAAACAGCATCGTATGATATATGTTATTTTGTGACTTTTCCTTCACTCAGTGTGTACTCAAGGTTCATCTGTGTCATAGTATGGTATTTAATTCATTGTATTTTGTTTATCTTTTCCTCAGTCATGAACAATGGGGTTTCTACTTTTTGGATATTAAACTTCATTCTTATTTATGGCTGAAAAAAATTCCCTTGTGCATATAAACCGTATTTTCTTTAAAAAGTAGTCTACTATGCACATTCACAGGGATTCTTTGTGTTCGTTTGCCTTGGTGTCTACTTAGAATGGCATTGCTAAGGATATGTTCCCTTTGAGGAATTGTCAGACTATTCACTATCTTACTTTCCCCTCAACATAGTACATTATTTTAATTTTTCTTACCAAGCTCTTTATTATACTCAGCCAAGGGGGAGTGAAGTGGTGCCATTACAGTTTTATGTTTCTTTAATTACAAATGAGACTAAGGTTTTCATGTGATAATTAGCAATGTGATTATCGTATACCTTCTTTGGACAGATATCTCTTCAAATCCTTTGCCCATATTTTAATTGGGTTGTCTCTTTATTACTGAGTTTTTCTTTATATAGTCTTTATTTTAGAAACAAGTCCTCTATCAGATATGATTTGCTAATATTTTCTCCAATTCTGTGGTTATTTTACTTATTGATAGAGGCGCTTATTTGCAGCCTTCATTCTTGAAAAAAATAGTTTCTTGTCTATAAGATTCTGGGGTTGGCTTGTTATTTTAGCCTTAGGCACATGGCATGCCCTTCCGTTGCCTTTTGGCTGCTGTTATTTCTGATTAGTCAACTGTTAATATTATTGGCTGTCCTTTGTGTGTGATAAGCTGATTTCCTCTTTACCAGTTTTAAAGGTTTCTTTTGTATTTTGTTTAAACATTTATGATTTTTGTATCTTGGTATGGATTTCTCTTCCTTTAAATATTTTAAAGGATTTATTATTAATTATTATTTTTTCTGTGTGTGATGTGTGCAATGTATGTTTATTGGGGTGTGCAAGTGCTACAGTGTGTGTTGAGGTCAGAGGATACCTTGTGGCATGTGTTCTTTCCTTCCACCTTTACGTGGGTTCTGGGCATTAAACTCAGGTCATCAGACTTTTGGGTCTGACGCCTTTACCACTAGGCCATCTCACCAGCCCTGGATATGGATCACTTTATGTTTATGTTTTATGGAGTCTATTGAACTTATTGGTAGTGTAGATTAATAGCGAATATATGGTTGTTGATTGCTTGGTAGTTTTAGTGGCTTGCTGGAATCTGTGGAAGTCCACTGTCTTTGCAGTGCAGTTTTTGATATACCTGCTCAGATTTGTTTTCCTTATTAATCAACTATTGTGCTTGCACACACTTAGCATGTTAGATTTCTCATCCCTCCCCCCTTTTAGGGGGAGGATATCGGAATAATTTGGAGGTTGCTCTCACAGCTCAGGAAGTTTAAGTTTTTACAGCACATTCAACTAGAGTCTAGGTTGGAAGTTTCTTCTCTCACCATACCTGAAAGGGCACGGCCCAGGGCGTACATGCATTTGTACAGATTTCCAGGGTTGCGTGTGATTTTATTTTTAACCCCGGTGTTCTTAGAGGTACCCTGGGTAACAGTAACTTATGATGTAGTCAGCATTCCATCAGAGGTTGTGCTCTTGAGTCCTATGAGACTTATGTTCTTCGTTGATATGTGTGTACCCTGTGGAATGCTCATAAATCTGACCCACCTCCAATTGTGATTACTCCTGTGCATGCTAACATATGTGCCTTCTTTACTCCCAGGGCCAGTTGTGGTCCCAAGAGGGTTCTCCTTGGCTGTCTTCTGTGTTGTTCATTTCTGTTAGATTCTGGTTGCTCTGCCATTTCATTCATGTTCTTGCTACCAGCACCTTCCCAATTCCTTCACCAGTCTGGCTCTCAGTAGTACCTGGAGGTATGAAAGTTTCCAAATTTTGTTTCAAATTAATTCAATACCTTCAGGAAATAGTGTAGAATTTTTCATCCATATGACTTGTCATTTGAGAATCTTTGTACCATTATGTAAGAACTGCAGAGCAGACCGTTTGTCTTAGAGTGACACTCTTGCTCTGCACTAAGTACCGGGAGAGATGATAGCACCTGCCTTCTCACCCATCTTATGGTAACCCAGAATTTCCACTTGATGTGTGGGAAACAGCAGAGAGGGTTGAGGGCTCAGTACCTTACCTTCCACATCTAGGGTGGAAACTCCACCACACAAAGGTGTGCTGGGATAAGATGATCCCAGTCCTTTTATTTGCATGCATCCAGACAGAAGTCATTTATACTTGACCTGGTAAAACAGATCTATAATCCTAACTACTTGGGAGGTTGAGACAGGAGGATTTCAAGTTCACAGCTTGCTAGGATACAGAATGAGTTCAAGGCCAATCTGAAGAACTTAAGGAGACCCTATCTCAAAATAAAAAAGAGTTGGGGATATAATCAGTGGTAGAAAGTTTGCCTAGCATGTGTGGCCGTACATTTGAGCACAGTGCTAAAGAAAGATAGAGAGAAAGAAAGATGGAAGGAGAGAGAAGGGAAGAAGGAGGGAGGAAGGGAGAGAGGAAGGAAAGACTGATTTTTCAGCATGGGGCTGTGGGGCTGGGAGGGCACAAAAACACTGGGGTCTTGCTCCTCTCAGAATGTAACCATAGTCATCGCCTGGGAATTTGAGGAAAAGAGAGCTCTTACTGATGTTTAGGATATTTTTTTGAGTGAATTTTTTTATCTGTTGTGTACTTTTAAGACAATATGTACAAATTCTAACTATGTTTTTTAAAAAAATTATTTATTTAGTAACCATATAATTAGAAGAAGCATTTCATTACAACAGAATTGACATATTCAATAACATTTTTCTGAGCTAGGGTACATCTCTTTCAAAATTGGCTGTACATTTTTAGGTTTACAGTTGAATTGATACAGTTATACAATATTGTACTCTGTATAAACCCTATAAGACATAAAATTAAATGAGGTTTTAAACTTTTAAAAAGATCTCCATTTCATTATTAAAATATACCCTTTCATATAGAAAAATTCACTTTTAATACAATTGACACTAAGATGCACATGCGTTTCTAATCTCTATATATCTGATTATTACTAGTCAGTCGGTTGCTTTCTGAGCTCCTTGGCATCTGAGCATGGATATAAAGTCATCAGGTAGATTTCAATGGTAATGTTTTTCACATCTAATTATTAAGGAGCAAATTTTTATGCTTTGAAGATTTTTTTTTATACACCCACTTCTTAGGTAGCACCCTCCCATAGCCTCCCTCCCCTCACTAGAGCCCTTATACTCTGATATCCCTGCTACTGTCTGCTGTGTTGTTGGCACCCCCAGCCATTCCCCACAGAAGGACAAGTGTCCTTCTGGTGAATCTAGTCAGCCTATCTAGAGGTCTTTGTTTTAGAAGGGTCAGCTGTTCCTCATCCTGCAGTAATCAGTTGTCAATATTCCTTTGGATAAGATTGGGGTCTGCTATCCAATTCCCAGTTCTAAGCTGGGTTACTATCTGGGAGTCCCTTTGGCCACCCTGGCCAACAGCTCAAAAGAAGGTATCGCCTGTCTCGCACTGTTGCTTGTTATGTAGTCTTTAGCTATATACATATGGACTCTTAAGAAATTATGTTGGCCCCTTTAATCTTTGATTATACTTTCCTTTTGGGTGTTTAAGGCCATACAGTTGGTTCAGACCACAATGCAATAAAGCTTACAATCAATACCCGAAGAAGGCCCAATCACCACATGAACACATGGAGATTAAGCAACATACTCCTGAATGATGAATGGGTCAAAAGAGAAATTAAGAAAGAAATAAAAGTATTCCTGGAATTAAATGAAAAGGACAATAAACACAATAAAACCTTTGCAACACTCTGAAAGGGGTCCTTAGAGGGAAGTTTATAGCTCTAAGTGCCTACATCAAAAAATCGGAAAGAACACAAATAAATGACTTAACATTGCAACTCAACACACTTGAAAAGTAACAGCAAATGAAACCCAAGCCCAGCAGACAAGAAGAAATAACAAAAATCAGGGCAGAAATTAATGAAATTGAAACAAAGAAAACAATACAAAGAATCAACAATTCCAAGAGCTGGTTCTTTGAAAAGTTAAACAAGACTGACAGACCGCTAGTCCAGCTAACCAAAAGAAAGAAAAAGCACCTCCAAACTGTGTTTTTTAAAAATAGTTTTGCCACTTCAATGATTTTGCTGTGGAGAGAGTATGCCAAGTCCTCCGTTTGCCTCCCTCCTTAATGCTATCACTTGATCCAAACGACCGTCTTCTCTCACCTGCAAGAGCCTTCTCCTCAGGATCCTGTTTCCATGCTGAGTCCTCTGATTTTCCTTCTTGCCTCAGTCACCAGTTATCCTTTAAAAATATGAGTCAAGTATAGTCTTTTCTTGGAAAGACCAATGTATTTCTTGGTCTGTTTTGATTTGGTCCTGAGTGACCTCTATGCTTTCCTTTCCCCTCTATTCACATCCCACCTGAAAGGCCAGGCCTCCCTACACCCCAGGACCTTCAGAGTGATTGTGCCCTTTGAGTGAGACAAATTCTTCCAATTATATTGCTAACTCCTTACTTCAAGTCAGTGCTTTACATGGACTTCTTTTACCAGAAGAAGTCCCCCTTCTCCCAGTGTTCTTTATAGGACTTTCTGGCATTACTATTTCTATTTTCTGTGATACTCACTACCTCCAAACATGTAATATGATCTCTAATCTCCCTTCCTTCCTTCCTTCCTTCCTTCCTTCCTTCCTTCCTTCCTTCCTTCCTTCCTTC
>NW_008340856.1:491632-522142 GCF_000622305.1 Nannospalax galili
CCTCCTTCCTTATCTCTCTCTCTTTCTCTCTCTTTCTTTCAGAGTTTTGAAAAAGGGTCTCATGTAGCCCAGGCTGGCCTCGAACTTGCTATGTAACTAGGACAACTCTGAACTTTTGATCTTCTTGCCTCCCCTCCTAAGTGCTGAGATTACGTCCATGCAACACCATGCTTGGCTATAATTTCTCTGTTATGACAATTATTTTTTTGCCACCTCTCCTCACTGGAATATGATCTGCATGAGGCAGGAATGTTTATCTTTTCGTTCGCTGTTGCATCTTCAGCATTAGAACACTATCTGGAACAAAGTAGGCACCCATTAAATATTTGCTGAATGAATGAATTATTGACTGGCAACCTCTGATTAGTTGCATATGGGACTAATGTTGTATATAATTTAAAAATTATATAAGGGATGGATTTTTGGCTTTGGTACAGAATAATTTTAATATTTTGTTAATATTGTTCTTCTGGTACATTTCAGATCTTTGTAGGGAAAAATAGAAGTTACCCACTTTTGCGCCTACAAAAAAAAAGAGGTTGTTACTGTCTTAAAGGTGTGTGTGGGACTTCCCTAACAGACAGCACGTCTCCTCTCTACATGTTTAATGGCAAGTCCAAGCTGGAAATCACTGGGTAGGACTAGTATGGCTGTCTCACTTGTGATGGTTTCCTTCCTTATGACACAATTCCAGTTTCTCTGCTTTTTTAATTTACTCTATCCCAAGGGAGGTAGAATGGTTGCTAATTTAAGGAGAATAAATGCAGTCTGCTCAGCTCAGCAACTCCAGTTCTCCTCTAGAGCGAGAGTCTACTTAAGGATATCAGTTCTTCTTGCCCATTTAGCCCATAAGTCTTACCACTATCTCTCCACCCAGAAAAGAGATCGTTTTTGTCATTCTGGGACGAGTAAAGTTGCCCATCTCTGTCATTAAGACATCTCTTCCATTTGATTAAATAGACAGTTTCCCCAGTTACCAGGTCTTTCAAGTAATAAAGGTAAATTTATTCTTTTAAATGCCAGTCTTTTAAAACTTAATTCTCAAATTGTTGAGAACCCAGGAAAGGGAGAAGTTATGATTTGTGAAACTGTTGATAGAATCCTGATGTTTCTCTTGCATTGTACCATGAGTACTTGTTTACATGGCCACTTAGCTACAAGGAAACAGATGGTAAAGCCTAAGAGACTATCTGACCCATTCTAGAACGTGTACTGTCTCCTGGTCTGGGCCAAGTTGATAACTCAAAGCATAGCTTGGCTAGCAGTGTAGAAGAGATACTGTTGTGTGATGCTATTCCTTAGGAGATGTGAGCAAATGTCTACTCACCCCAGATAGGGAACCAATGACAGACCAAAGTAAGGATAACACCAAAGTCCGACTTGGTGAACCAATGAGTGTTATTGGGATCACTTATAGGAAGATGGATGAGGGGTTTCTTACAGGAGCAGAAATGACTCAGAGACAACTATATCACCCAAAGACCACCCGGATATGCTCATGAAAACAGGAGACTTGGAGGGCATTGCATAGCCTGCAGGCAGCTCAACATGTTGGAGAGTGTCTCTTCTAGGCAGATTGACTGGGCTCTGCTTCTTCCAGGTGGTTCACCTTGTCTGGGAATGTCTCTTAGCACTAGGGACCTATATTGTTCAAAGATGGAGGGACCTAGTGAATCTGATCAGTTTCAAGGACTTCTTAGAGCTACTGAGTTGTTTACTTCCTTTAGAACATCCTGTGGCTTATTCCTTTTAGAATATATTGTTTTCCTTGGAGGAAATTGCTACACAATTGATACTTAATCAAGAAAAGGTGAAGATGTGCTTTCTCTCCAGAATGAGAAAACTAGAAGAGCATTAAAGGGTGGGAGGTACAAAGTGTACAGAGGGAGACACTGAGGACAAGAAAGGAAGGTTTGTGCCAAAGATGAAGGAGAGAAAGGAGGATGGAAGGTAGAGGCTGGGGTGGAAGCTGGAGGCTGGGGTAGAAGGTGGAGGTTGAATGAAAATATGGGTGGTCTTGAGATTTTGAATTTCACACAATGCCTAGACTATAACATAACTTAGTGTGAGCACCAATTAATGTTGTTTGAATTGAAAAAGGTACCCACACAGCATAGAAACTGGGGTTCTGTACCAAGCACTTCACTTGTGAGCTGTCCTGTGGAAATAGGAGGGGACTGGAAAGACTTAATCTCACTATATAGTTGAGAGATTGTAGGCATGAGAGGTCAGTTAGAATCTGGAGGTCACTAAGCCAAGATGCCATGCCAAAGTGGGGCTGAAACGCCAGACTTTGCCCACAGGCCCTTCTCTTGGAGAGAGATGGCTAGGGTTGAGAGCAGGCTTTCCACTCTGGAGAAAGTGCTGTTGGTTTATGTTGGCTGTGAAAGGACTCTGGTCATCTTTGTAAACAAATCAAAACACAACTTGAGATTTTAGAAGAGACTCTTTTTTTTTTTTTTTTTCTTTTTGAGATAAGGTCTCCCAGTAGCCCCACCTGGCTTGGAACTCTTGGCTTTGATCTCACAGAGATCCGCCTGTCTCTCTTCCTGAGTGCTGGAATTAAAGGTGTGCACCACCACACCCAGTGGGACTCTGATTTTGTAATACCTGTTCTAGAAGGTGGGTTCCATTTCTGGCACCAGTTTGAACTCTCAATGGAATGTGAAGTGGGATAGTTTCCAGGAGGGGAGAAAAGTGGGGATTCCTGTCAAATGTCTGGGACTCAGAAGGACAAGAATGACAAAAAATATGACAGTTCTGTGGACCTTCACCATTTCTGGGGGCTATCCTTCTCCCCCCTCCTTCCTCTCAAACATTCTCTCTCTTTACTGCTCCCCCAGCTGCTGGAGTGCTGTTCCCCAGGGCCTCCATGTGGCCTGAGTTCATGTACATTCTGTGACTTCCTTTATTCCTGTTCCCAGGCCCTGTGTAAACTTCTCTAGGCTGAACTGCAGATGCTCAGGAACATTTACTAAACAGTCATCCTTACAGACTTTCAACAAAGGCTTGGAAACTCCTTACCCCACAGGCAAGTGCGATCCAGATATTGAAGGGAGTCAGAGTTTCCAAGAGTAACCCTTGACCAGCAGTGTCAGAACCTGATGGGCAGAGTGCTCTCTTCTGTTCTTTCCAAAGAGAGTTTTGGGAGATTTCTGCATGGATCCTGGTGGAATGGGGCCCCACGGTTTAGATCAACCTTAAGGACACAACTTCATTCAGCTTTTCTTCCTCCCTTGCCACCTCCCTAAGTCCTGCTTCTTGAGATCACCTCCAAAATATACCACCTGCATCCAAGCTTCTTCAGGCTTTTGATATCATTTGTTCTCTTGATCTTAGCTAGTCTGAAATATTAAAGTGGTTTTGATTTGCATTTCCCTAGTTACTAAGGATGTTGAATACTTTTTAGCCATTTTTATTTCTTCTTTTGAGAATTCTCTATTCAAATTCATAGTTTATCTTTCTATTGAGTAATTTCTTTGTTTTATGAGTTCTCTCTATATTCTGGGTATTAATCCTCTGTTAGATGTGTAGCTGGTGAAGATTTTCTCCCGCTCTGAGTTTCCTCTTCATTTCCTTGGCTGTTTCTTTTGCTGTACAGACGTTTTTTTTTAGCTGAATTCCTGAGCAACTGATGTCTGATTTAGAAAGTCCTTTCCTGCACCTGTGTCTTGTAGGGCAGTGCCTATGTTTTCATATCACAGTTTCAGAGTTTCAGGTTTCACACTGAGGTTTTTAATCCATTTGGAGTTGCCTTATGTGCAGGGTGATAGATAAGTTGTTGGTCTCTTCGTGGTTTAGCTTTGGTGATTCCCAGGATTCTAGATATTCATCCATACTTTTAGGTTTTCAAATTTAATAGCGTATAGGTTTTTAAAGTATTCCCTTATAATGTTCTGGATCTTTTTGTTGTTTGCTGCGATGTTTCCCCTTTCATCTCTGATTTTGTTGATTTGGAGTTGCTGTTTTCTTTTCTTTCTTTTTTTTTTTTTGTTAACTGGGCTAAGGATTTGCCTATCTTGTTTATCTTTTCAAAGAAATAGCTCTTAGATTCATTAATTCTTTGTATTGTTTTCTTTGTTTCTATTTCATTAATTTCTGCACTGATTTTTGCTGTTTCTTCTTGTCTGTTGGGTTTGAGTTTCATTGTTCTTCAACTTTATTGTCCAAGCTCGATATTCTGTTTACCATTTCATTCATTCTGTTGGTGAGGCTTTCTCCTGTCATTTCAAGTTGGCATATTGAGTTTTTCAGTTCCTTCTTCATTTCAGCCTGAATTTTCTTTAATGTCTCTACCTCTTTTGTGAATCTAGATAGTAGTTTATCCCTATCTTCTTTTAATTTTTTTAAGTTGTATGTGTGTTCTTCAAATTTGTTAAATTCTTTGATCATGTTTGTGATTGTTCTTTTAAATTCTGTGTTTAGGGTTACCTCTAGAGGGTTCTCATTGTAGAGCTCCTATAGGACTGGTGGGGTTTGGTGGGGACATATTGTTTGGGTTTTCATATTATTATTTTGTTGTGGTTTTGGCATGTGGATTTCTTTTGTTGCTTGTGATTCTGGTATGAAACTCAAGCTTTCCTTTGTTGAGTTGGAGTCTGCTTCTGTTTATATTATTGATGTACCTTGGTTGCTTTTTGACTGGGTATGAAAAGTTGGTTGGTCCTCTCTTTTAATTTTATATTGGAGGGAACTGAGGACTCTAGTATGGCTACTCAGGAGTTCTCCTGAGAACGAGGCAGTCCTGACTAGTTAGGAGCACGTCAGTAGCCTCAGATGGATAGTGCCAAGGTCCAAGGAGAGGAGATAGAAAATGGATGTGTTGGTCCCTACTAGTCAGCAGGGAAGCCTAAGCCCTGGAGCAATCGGAGGGACTGCAGATGGTCCCAAAGCAGGGGGAATGGGCACAGCAAGATTTGGGCAGCTCAACCCTGGAAGCCAAGTCACGCACTCTCACACAGTCTCAAAACATCTGCATAAGAGGCTGGAGAGATGGTTCACGGGTTAAGAGCACTGATTGCTCTTGCGGAAGACCTGGGCTCGATTTCCAGCACCCACATGGTGGCTAACAATTGTCCAGAAATCCAGCTCTAGGGGATCCGATGCCCTCTTCTGACTTCTGCAGGCATTGCATGACAGGGTTGCACTTACATACATCCAGGCAATATGCTCACACATATAAAAATAAAAATAATAAATAAAATATTTTTAAAAAAGATCTGCATACAAAGAGAGGTGTTGGAACAAGGATGTCCAGGCCTCTAACTAGGCAGCAGGAAACTCTGAGCCCTGGAGAGTGGGAAGGTCTGCAGATGGCCCCAAAGCAGGGGGATGGGCATGGTAGAAGGTTCAGCTCACCTCTAGAGGCCAAGTCAGGCACTCTCACACTTTCAAAAGGTCTGTATGCAAGGAGAGGCGATGGGACAAGGAGTCCAGGCCCCTGTTACCCAGCAGGGAAGTCTGGCCCTGGAGCAGTGGACTGCAGATTGTCCCAAAGCAGGGAGGTGGATGTGGCACAATTTGGGCAGCTCACCCCTTGGCAGCACAGTCAGGCGCTCTCAGCCTGTCTCAGAAGCTTGAATAGTTTGCTTTAAATCAGAGATGAGGGTTCAATTTTACAAAGTGACTTTTCAGTTAACTATTTTCACCTTAATATTGTGTAACAATCTCCCCTCTACTCAGTAGTTTTGTATAATAATTATTTTTCTCACTCATCAAAGTGTGGGGTGGCTAGGATTTGCTTGAGAAGGGCTTGGCTCTGTGTTGTAGGTTGAATCCAGGACCATTCCAAATGTCTGTGACTCTTAGGCAAGTGGTCATACAAGGCATAGTCTCCTCAAGGCGACAGCAGAAGTGCAAGAGGAGACAAGTGAAAACAAATGATACTTACACCAAGTGATAGTTAATCTCAGCTGTCAGCTTGACGAGATGTGAAATTATCTGGGAGATGGGCCTCTAGGCATGACTGTGGAGGAACTATCTTAAGTATTGAGGTGGGAGGGTCTGCTCATTGTAGGTGGTATCATTCCCTAGGCTAGGATCCTGGACTGCATAAAAAGGAGAAAGTGAGCTGAGCACAAGGAGTCATTGCTTCTGTTTCTCGACTACAGATATAACATGACTTCAAGCTCCTGCTGCCTTGACTGTTCTTGGCCATGGTGGATTGTATATGTTTTTATTTATTTTTTATTTTATGTGTATAACTGCTATACCTGCCTATATGTAAGTGTCCCCATGTTTTGCAGTGTCCATGGAGGACAGAAGAGGATGTCAGATTCCCCGGGAACTGGAGTTATGGACTTTTGTTAGCTGCCATATGGGTACTTGGATTTGAACCTGGGTCTTCTGCAAGAACAGCCAGTGCTCTTAACCTCTGAGCCATCTCTCGAGCCCAAACTCTTCTCCTCAAAGTTGCTTTTGGCTATTTTATCACAGCAACAGAAGAAGTAATTAAGATACCTCATAAAGTGGAGGCTTGGAGATGGTGCATTGACACTTTTATACAATTTCCACTTCTAAAGCAAGTCATACAGATAAATTCAACTACTGATGAGAGCGGCTGCTCATAAGGACATGTGGCAAGGACTGGACACAAGGAAAATTTGAAAACTAGGGAGAGGGACGCACTTGGTTGCATATGCCTCCTGAGATATTTATAAATTCAATCTCTTACCCTTGGCATGAAATGTAATTACACTAATAGATTTTCAGTTGTTGAAACATCATTGCCTACATGAAATTAACTCTTCATGTCTTGATATATTATTATTATGACTACTATTGTTAAATGGGTAGCTTTAATTTTCTAAAATGATTTCAGTGATAAGTAGACTTCCACTGGCCACTGTGGCTAAAGGGGAGATACGACTCACTTCTTGGTAGGTTCTGCCAAAAATCTGTTTCATGGGAGTGGGGCTTTCCCACTGCTTTGAGGACCAGTAGGCAGCTGGGAATTAGTGTTTCCCTTGTGTAATGTGTGATTTCCTGCTGGTATACAGCTGTAGGTTCACTTAGCCCATAACTTAACACAGACATGAGGAAAGGGGGTGTGGTGGGGCAGCTGCACAGTACTGGATTATGTCCCTCTCACATTCATTTGCGGAGTTCTAAACTCCAGTATGTTGGAATGAGGCCAGATTTGGAAACAGGGTCTCTGCAGAAATCAGCTTAAACTGAGGTTGTCAGAGTTGACCCTAATCCAGTATGACCGGTGTCCCCATGAAAAGGGGTATTTGGGCATAGGCATACATGAGTCAGAACGTGTTGTTACACAAAGGCAGAGACTGGGGCAATACTTCTATAGGCCCAGGAATGCCGAAGAGTGCTTCCAATCAACAGAAGCCAGGGGAGAAACAGATCTTTCTGGAACAGATTCTTCATCACCAGCCCTCAGAAGAAACCAACCCTGCTGACACCTTGCTCTTAAACTTCCAACCTTCAGAACTCTGAGATAAAAGCACCTTCTTTTGTTCAAACACCCACAGTTTGTGGCACTTTGTTTCAGTGGTCTTAGCAAATAAGTACATCCTCCAAATGATCACACTGGCAAAGGCTTCACGATCCTCAAAACCACTACTGTCTGTTAGTCCTCACCTTAGAGCTCCTACAACCTCTACTTATAAGAACAAAAACTGAAAAACAAAAGCTATTTATTTATTAATTTTTATTTATTTATTTATTTGTGTGGTGGGGGCTCATGCCATGGTACACAGAGGTCAGAGGACAATTTGCAAGAGTCAGTTTGATTCTCTTCTATATGGTTTTTAGGGATAAAACTTGGTTGTTGGGCTTGGTGGCAAGCACCCTAACCGATTTCTTTCACCGGTCATACAGTTTCTACTTCTGTAGAGATCTCTAATTCTGTACATTCTGTCTTTTTTTGTCCTTTGCCTGTTTTTGCTTCTTCCAATCTGTTTCTTTTCTTTATTATTTTTATTTTATGTGTATGAGTGTATTGCCTGCATGTATGTGAGTGCACCGTGCTGTGCAGTGCCATGGAGGTCAGAAGAGGGCTTTGGATTCCCCAGGAACTGGAGTAAAGGATGGTTCGTAGACGTCATGTGGTACTGGGAATCAAACCCGGGTCCTCTGCAAGAGCAGTCAGTGCTGTTAACTGCTGAGCCATCTCTCCAGCCCCAATCTGTTTTTTCTTTATAGATTTGATTCTGGCCTCAACCTTCTAGTCAACATATTTAATCAACTGAGCTTTATGCCTGTGATCCCAGAACTTGGAAGTTGGAGGTGGGAAAATCAGAATTTCAAGGTCATCCTTAATCACATAGTGAGTTTGAGGTCAGTTTGAGGCCTGAGCACGTTAAGATCCTATCCCCCAAAGAAACCTTCAACCTTGTATTATCTGTCATTTTTTGAAATTTGGGGTTATCTTACTCCCTGAACTAATTTTAGTACAAATATTATAAAGTCTATTTTATCTTTGAACAATTAATCCAGATAGAGTAAGTTGCTTCTCTCTGATTTCACAGCCGTTAGATAGGAAATCAGGGCCAGAACACAGACACTCCACTCCAACTACTGAAACCACATATGTTTCACTTTCGGGGACGGCAGAAAAAATTGCCTAGTGTGATATTTTAGCAGATTAGCAGTCTGACTAAAGCACTGTGTTGAGAATGTTCTGAAGCCCTGACCAAGGTTAGTGCGCTGACGGTGACTAACGCGATGTCTGCCAGGAACGAGGAGAAGTGGCAGTAGTGTCGGACCTGTAGGTCTGCTTTGTGTTTAGCCTCAAAATTTTGGCTCATGCTCTCGAAACTTCATTGTCCTTGACAACTATGTGGAAAGAGTTCTCACTGAAATAGTCACAGTGGCTGCATGTGCTCTAATAATTTACTTTTGATACCAGTTGAAGTCTCTGAAGGGAAGGGAAGGAGAATATGCTCTGAAGCTGGTCTTCTCAGTGTTTGAACTGTGTTTTTGCCACTTACTTGGTGGGTGAATCTAATATTTTTATTGTTCAGTGTTTTTGATTTCAGTAGGAGTAACCATTTCAATTTGTAGACTTGTTTTGACAGCTAAACAATACAATAGATATAAAGAGCACAAGGCAAGTATGCATTCATTCATTCGTTCACTGAGAACATGTTTATAAAGGGTCTGCTATGTGTTGGGTGTTGGCAGTCTAAAGACATGAGTTCTGCTTATGATGTTCTCAAGGTGTGCTGAGTGAGACATACACACACAAAATCAATCAATCAATCAATCAATCAATCAATCAATCAACCATCAATCAATTAATTCAAAGGATAGTGAACCAAGGTCTTGGGCAAAGAGGTATATGTGATGCTTCCCTGAAGAGAAATCCCCAAAGCTGAAGTCTGAAAAACAAAGAAGGTGCTTTTTTAGGAGGTGATGAGGAACAGTCACTAAAGAGGCAGTTTTCCCATCACAGTGAACAGTGTTGTCTCATGGGAAATGCTAATTTTCCTCTGTTTGATTTCTGGGGACTTGGAATTTGAAGCATCCCTTGAGGAATCATCTGAGATATAACCCTTCTTTGCATTTAGAAATGGTGTTTTCTGCAGGATGAGATAAAGCCATAGCTTATCAGCAGATGAGAGAACTAGCCTTTTTTTGGCCCTAGGACTTGTGAGGGAGTGGGTTTAAGGGGAGTGGGGGGGTGGTCCTGTAGAGAATGTTTCTGGGGGAAGAGGGCATAGGACTGGGACCACAGCTCCACATGGGAGATGGAGAGCTACAGCGTGGGTCTCAGAAGAAGCCTGTAGTTACCCATTTATATTTAGCCAATAAAATGCAATGCACTTGTAGAGGGTGGGTGTAAATTGTTATTTATTGCTTTGGGAGAAAACGCCTACACAGGGTTCTCTGGCAAGAAATGATCTGCAAAACAATTCTGGCATAAGCAAGGTATGAGTTTATTTCTAGTGGGCTAAAAGGAACAGTTTGTCTCCAATGTTTGTCAATGTGTCATCATTAGGAGGGAAAACAAGTCAAAGGATGCATGTCTGCTCCAACGTGTTTATTAGTTAGCATGTATTTAATGAGCAACCACACTGTGGTAGCTGCTGGAGACATGATGGTAGCTAAGTCGGATGTGGTCCCTGTCCTCACGGAGAAGGCCAGGCAGATGGTAAATGGTTTTAATGACATTTTGGAGTAAGGGCCAAGAACTGCTCTCTCTCCTGTCCCAGTTCTAATGATGGAGGATAGTAAAACACATGAAAATCCAAGAGTTTTATGTTATCAATGCCTGGGAGAGAGCCAACAGGCCACTGAATTCCGAACTCTCAGGTATTTCAGGGAGATTAAACATGTTGAATGATATTTGAAATCAAAGTACAGCCTTTTCTCTTTCTAGATACAGACCTGTGGATCTAATTGTGCAGGAAGTAAAAACAGAAAAACAAAATCAAAACCAAAACCCCAAAGCAGCCTTGGGTTGTTGCCACCAAACTTGATAAACAGCCTGGGAGGAAGAGACTGAGGCATCCTTTCCTTATAATGACTGTCCTCTAGCATAATATGTCTTCAGCAGTATCCCGAACTCCTACGGTAGTTGCTAACGGAAATGGTAGATATATTTGGAGTTAGACTGTGCACAGCTGTGGGAGGAACTGGGAATGTAAATAAGGTTCAGTGAGAGAAGCAAGAGATTGAGGAAAGACATGACTCTGAGCACTTGAAGCACTCAAGTGAGTGCCAGAGCTTGAGGAGCATGAGGGAGCCAGGCACCCAGTGCTGGAGAAGAGCCATCAAGCACAGGGGGAAGGGTTTATGAAGGGCTGTGACCACTTTGGTTTTACTGGCAGGGCTGGAAGTTAGGGAAACCCCTGATTACTCAGCAGGGCAGAGAGACCATATGGAGCCTTCTGGCACTTTGAATGTGTCTCTTGAAGCCTCTATAGAGACTGACAGCCATGGCGTCACTTCGCTTTACATATCTGGTACAAAACCTTCTTTTAAGTCGAACTTAAAAACATATGAGGAAGGGACTCCTTTGAGACAGTTCCAGTTTAGCCAAATTTACAGATGCACAACCGTATTAGAGAACTTCCCAGGACAGATGAGCAACCTCTCAGGAGCAGCTCCTCTCAGGAGCTGACATGAGTCAGCTCCAACTACTGTCAGTAAGGAACATTTCCATCTTCAGTTCAGGTTGCTGGGAAATTGGAGTGGCTCTATTAGACCTGGCCTAAGCTGAATCAAGCCCTTTGGTCAAACAGAGCCCTTGTGAATTTTAGCCCAGCAGAACTACTTGGGGTATTTTTTTTGTCACCTTCTGGAGTCCTCTTATGAAGAGCTGGTCTCCATAACCACACAGTATGCAACCTGCTTGTACAGAGACCGGGCATGGGGATAAAATGAACATGGAGCAAGGAGTCAGCCTTGATGCAAGTCTGTGGCCATAGGCTGGACGTACCAGGCCCCTTGCAAGTGGCCCTATACTGGCCTGATGGTCTGCGAATCTGAGCACTTGGTGTTCACCTTTGGGTCCACATGGTAGGAGAGAGGGTATCAAAGAGTAAAACTAGGAAGGATCGACAATTAGAAAATGTGTTCCAGATTTACGAATGTAGGCAGGAAAGACTTGTGAAAAACCAAGCACTTTAAAATACAAAGGGTTTCTATATTGCTCCAGTCAGGGGGTTTATCCCCTCCAAAGCTCAGGTTGAAATGTAATCTCCGAAGTCACAAATTAATGGCACTGGAAGCAGGGCCATGGGAGGTAATTAGGACTATTTTAAGTCATGGAGGTGACTGCATTTATGGCTTCATAAGAAAAGGAAGGACCCCAAGTTATCAAACTTGCTTTGTTGCCATGTGATGCTTTGTACCTGGTGGGACATTGTAGATGTTTCCATTAGCAAGAAGGCTATCACTAGGTACATACCTTGACTCTGAACCTCTCAGCCTCCAGAACTACAAGATATTTTTCTTTTCTTTATAAATTACTTAGTTTGTGATATTCAAAATTATAGCAACAGAAAATGTATTAAGACATTTGTGGACTAGATAATATCCTAATCTTGCATGAGCAGACTTAGACTTTCTTTTTTTAATATTTTATAATTTTAAAAATTTTACATGTATGTGTGTGTATATTGCCTACATGTAGGTAAATGCACCTGTGTCGTGCAATGCCTGAGGAGTACAGTAGGGGCTGTCGGATCCCCCAGAACTGGAGTTATGGACAGTTGTTAGCTGCCATGTAGGTGTTGGGATTTGAACCCGGGTCTTCTGCAAGAACAGCCAGTGTTCTTAACCACTGAGCCATCTCTCCAGCCCTTGGACTTTCAATATGACATAGCAAAGAATGTTCTAAGAGATGGTCTTTGTGATGTAGTAAAATCTTTGTCTCTGGGGCATTCAAATAAAGCTCAGTGACTCCCTGTCAAGAATGACCATGATGAAGATCATGCCAGGTGGCCTTCTTAAATGAACAAATTTCTCAGGAGGTGATTTGGTAAATGGGTAAACATTTAAGCCAAACTGCATAGGCATTGAAGGATTGTGAAGACTTCAAAAATGAGGTTCCAGTAGCTTGGAAAGTCAGCAGGGGGAACATGAAGACACACACACACACACACACACGCACGCACACACACACACACACACACACACACACACACACACCCTCTTCCTTATCCAGAATAAGTTCCAGAATGTTTTAGTCAATACCTGGTCCAACCATAGGGATCTAGCTTTTAAACTCTATAGCTCCTGATTTGACTGGCACAGCCTTTGATAAAGCAGCTCCCGTTAGAACAGTACAATTCTCAGGAAGAGACTGTGGGATCACATTAGTCAGTACTCTCAGTGGCTGAGGGAGTGGGTGCCTTGGTTGATCTGGACAGCATGCCCCAACACTCTCTACCCTCCCTAAGACTGAGCCGTCCCTTCCAGTACCTGCTACTTGTTTGACAAGAGTTCTTTTCATGACTGATGCCTATCTACTCACTAAGGTAAAACTATACCTTCCACAGCGAGTCCTGGAACACTCTAGTCCCTCAGTCAATCCATTCTTGTATTGTTTGAGGAGCTTCCTAAAGCACAATCCCTTGACCAGTTCTCCAGCCCCTATGAGAACATGATGACTTTTTAGAAACAAGAGGACATCCTGCCATTTCTTTGACCTGCCAACAGTTTTGAAATTTTAAAAGAAGTCTTAAAATATTTTTATGTATGGGTAAGTCTAATTTTTCTGGAAGAAGCCACCAATAGTAATAAGCTTTCCACAAAGAAATGATCCCTGACTTGGGTTGTTTGGTTGATAGGTTTCAGCTGGACTTTCTTTTCCCTCCAGTGAAAGCTGTTAATGAGCTGCAACATCCTGAAACTGGAATGTGGGGCCCTCTCCTTCTTTCTTCCTTCCCTGTTGTCTGGAATCAATAAAATGACAGCTAAGGGAGGGCAGGAGAAGAACAGAACAGGAGAGAGAGAGAGAGAGAGAGAGAGAGAGAGAGAGAGAGAGAGAGAGAGATTGAGCTGAGCAAGGTATCCTCATATATTATTCAGTTTTCCATCACTGTGACAAAGTTTTTGAGATCAAATCAACTTAGAGAGAGGATGAAAAAAAGAGGGTATTTAAGTGGGAGGGCAAGAGGGAGGGTTATACAGGAAACAGGGGGTAAAAAGGAAGAAAGAGCTCAAGAAATGGGGGCCCATAGGAGATAGGCATTATCAAGGATAAGGTGGGGAAAATGGGGGTATTTTAACTGGGGAGGGAGGAGGGAGGATTAGACAGGGAGAGGGAGAGGAGAGATAAATAATGCTTAGCTAATGTGAAAAACCAGAGGGAAATGTATTAGTTCAAAAGCCTACTGAAAAACACATATACAGTATCTGTACATGAGTGCATGTGTATAGCTGAAGGCTGTGTAACAAGAAACAGTATCAGATAGGAGAAACCTCTTCAATTTGTTGGCCAGGGTAGTCTAAGAGACTACCAAAATTGCACAGGATATTGCCAGAGCCCTTGATTGCCTCCTAGAACTTGAAGGTAAGACCCTATTGCTGAAGACAGGACATACTCAGGACATAGGACCTGGAACAATGGAGCTGGAACTGACCTGGAAGCCATCTCCCTGAAGGCTATCTCTCATAGTTTTGGAGGACACTATGCAAGATGCTAAGGAAGAATATTAATTGATGGTCCAACCTCAGCTTCAAGGCCTAATAACCACAACAATCATGGGCACAGAAAACTATATATGGGCAGTAGTGGTGCTTTTATTTTATGGGTAATCAACAGCTACGTAATTGGACTTAAAGCCCACTCAATGGGAGGGAACTCATGTGTGGTACTGTAAACATAGCCAAATATGCATGGCTGCAGAGGTCATAGATCTTAAAGAAAACCCTAAGTGTGTCACATCCCTAGACAAATATAATTTCTTAGTATGCTAAATATGAATCCTTATAGTTACAAAGTATGTCAGTCAACACTCATCAAAGAAGCTTCTTTTGCAACAGATGGATACTCTTACACAACTGGTCACACACAGAGAATAAGTTTCTGTGAGGTGTCCAACCCTAAGTGACATATCTGCAATAGAACCTCTACACCTAAGGCTCACAGAGCATAGTGGAACAAGGGGTAGACAGAACACTAATGCATTTCTCAACTCTTATCAAAGAAGCTCCCTCATACAACAGAGGACAGTGAAAAAAATAAAAGGCCACAAATGGCCAAAGCATAGAGACTGAGTCTGCAAAGTGTGGGTCCTTGGACAGGACTCCTATATTAAACTCCACCTACCCAGGGCTCAGAGACCATTTTGAAAGAGGGAGCAGAAAGACTGTAAGAGCCAGGGAGAGGAAGTGCATGACCATAAAGAAACAGTCTTACAAGCTCCTGGGACCTTTCTCATATGAACCTACAGCAGTGGTGTCAGTATGCACAAGATCCATACAAACTGAAGGAGACAAAAATTCAGCCTAGAACTAGGGAAACGGGCAAGCCCCAATGTTAGCTGAAGAACTATTGGCAGCTGGCTACTACTGGGTGAGGACTAGGTGATCTTCTTTAAGGGAGGGACTAGACCCCAGTGGATGAATTTGCACTGAGGGACATCTGGGTACAGTAAGCACTCAATAGGCCTTAATATAAATGACAGAACGTGTTAAATCCAATGGGGGCATGGAAGGGTGCAGATGGGGGAGGGGGTATAACAGTGATTAAGATGTTTTGTATGAAATAAACAAAAATTCAATTAAAAATTTAAAAATGTAATAATTAAAAAGAGAGGATGGGCTTATTTCGGCTCCCACTTTTGGAGATTATTGCTAATGGTCAGATCTCGTTGCTTCTGGGCTTGTGGGGAGGCAGCATATTGTAATGAGAACACATAATGGAGGAAATTATTCATATCATAGTGGCCAGGCATGAAAAAGAAAGAGGAAGGGGCTAGAGTCTCCCCCTTCAAAGGAAAATCCCATGTGACCTAACTTCTCACTAGGTCCAACTTCTTAAAGGTCCCATCACCTCCCAATAGCACCACATGCTGGTATTAAAGCCTTTAACACATGAACTTTTAACATTTATCCATGTCATAGTGACCTAGTAAGGAGATGCTCCAAATTCCTTAAAAATTTTAATTGGTGCTGGAGACTAAACCCAAGAACTTGCACATGCTATGCAAGTACTCTACCACCGAGCTATACCCTGAGCCCCACAAGTCATTGCATTGTAAGCAAGTTCCTAAGTTCCTTATCCCATAGTCCTGGAGTGTGGTCTATGGGCCAGCATACTAAGCAAATCACAGCCTTCCCCCAAGTCTCAGTAGGTAGTGACTGCGATCTGTGTGGTTCACAAGCTGGGTGACTTTGTGCATGCTTATGTTAGATAAACACTGTAAAACCTACTTTCTCCCAACCACATTTTGGAAGTGGTTTAAGCTGAGTGGTCACCTGATTATTATACAAAGAATTCAGGGAAATAGATAAATAGCTCATTATAAGCCGTCTTCTCTCCCTGTGGCTGTCCTTCCCTCTTAGAGCAGAGCTGTGGGCTGTCATTTGCTCTGTTAGGTGTGGTCATTCTAACACCATCTACCTCCACCTTCTCTCCCTCCATTCCCTTCCTAAAGAGAAACTGCTGGAGAGACTTTAAAGATAGAATGAAAAGAGCAAGGATTCCAGAAACTTAGTGTGTGGGTGTATGTGTGTGTGATGGGGGTGGCATAACTATGATACTGGCTGCAAATGCTGTTTTAAAAGTTACTGTGCTCAAATCACAGGGCATAGTTATATAACAAGGACTTTAAGACTGACCCATTGTCTTAGATGTTGCTCTGCCACAAAGTTCTAGCATCTGTCTAGACCCCAAAGATGTTGGAGTCTGTGACCCTGAGTTCATATTAAAGTAGCATATATTTAAACAGCAATAAAATAAGCTTTAAAAAACTCATCGTATCTTTCCTTAAGAAAGGAAAAGACACAAATATATACTTTGAATTCCATTAAGTGTTTAAGAAAGAGCATGTGGGAAATCCACCAGTCTTATGTACTTAACGTTTAAAAAATTCAAACTATTCTGGATATTAGAAACCCACTCAGCATAGACTTCTGTTCCGGTTAGTTTTTGCCCACTAATTTGTGAACAAATCTAGACATACCTGGGCAGAGGGAACCCCAGTTAAAGAATTTCCTCCATCAGGTTGGCCTTTAGGTATGTATATGGGACATTTTCTTGATTGCTAATTGGTGTAGGAAGGCCCAGCCCACTGTGGGCATTGCCATTCCTGGGCAAGCAGGCCTGAACTGTGTAAGAAAGGTAGCTGAGCAAGCCAGGGGAGCAAGCCAGCAAGCAGTGTTCATCTTGGTTTCTACTTCAAGCTCCTGCCTTGAGTTCCTGCCTTGGCATCTCTTGATGGTGGACTATAACATGTAAGCTAAAATAGATACTTTCTTCCCCATGTTGGTTTTGGTGAGTGTTTTATCACAGCAACAAAAAGCAGATAAGGAAAGAAATTGGTATCAGAGAGTGGGATCTTGTGATGGGCCTACCATGTTGGTTCTTGGGAGGATAGTGAAAGCATTTGGAACTCTGGGCTGGAAAAGCTATTGTGTACCCAGAGCTTAATGGCTTGTTTTATGGGAACCTGGAAGATTAACGCTAAGAAAAACTCTGGCAGTGGAAACCTGGCTTGTGAAGTTTCAGAGAGAAACAAAGACTCTACCAGAGCTGTTCATGTGATATATTTGAATTAAAAATCTGTGGAAGTTAAACCTTTTGTGCTTTACTGGGACAATGGATATTGGTTAGCTGGGGCTCAAAAATTAGGTGTGATTAGTAAGAGGCAGAATCTTCTGGGAAGCATTTCCTCAGGATCAGCACACAGAAACTGTGGTCCAGAGGAGGTCAAGGTTGCATCTTAAGCTGGCAGCCTAACTTGGCAATGTATTCGAGTCTCCCACATGACATTGGTTTTGAAGGCATAAAGGGGTCATGGAGAGCAGCTGAGACTTGGCACTATGAGAGGCCAGGAGAGGCCACTGGTGAAGGTACAGTCTCAATTTCAGTGAAGACCTCAGAATACTGATGATGCCAAAGCTATGGGATGTCTGCCAAGGATAGTAACAGGTGCAGGGTAGAGCCGGCCTGAGCCTAAAAGGCAAGCCAGGTGTCCTGTGGATGGCAGAGCTGAGGAAATGGAATTGCCCAAGTGCTCAGCCTAGAAGATCACGAGTCCAAGATGCTGGACAGTGAGCCGCACAGCTGGACTTGGGCTTTGCTTTGATCCGATTATAACTACCCTGGCTCTCCCATTCTGGAATAAGTATGCTACTTATTTTTGGTTTTACAGGAGCCCACAGTTGAGAGATTTGGGGCTTTTAAAGAGACACTAAACTTTTAAAGCATTGAAGTTTTTAAAAGCTTGTGGGACTTTTAGAGCTGTACTGTGTTTTATATTATGTTAACATGAGCTCTTGGGGACAAACAAGAAGGAAAGGTTATAGTTTAAAGTGATGTTTGTGTGCCAACGTTGAGAAGGGGTAGATTGTACTGGTTAGAATTTCGTCAAGTTGATGCAAACCTAGACACACCTGGGAAGAAGAAATGGCAAATAAAGATTTTCCCCCATTAGACTGGCTTGTGGCCTTGTCTTTGGGGTCATTTTCTTGATTTCTAATTGGTGTAGGAGGGCCCAGCAAAATGTGTGTGATGTTGTCCCTGGGCAGGTGGACCTGGGATCTATAAGGAAGGTAGCTGGACAGGCCGACAGCCACAAGCCAGTAGACAGCATTCTTCTTTTGGTTTCTACTTCAAACTCCTGTGTTGAGTTCCTGACTTGGCTTCCCCCAACTTCCTTCAATGGACCATAAATCATAAGCTGAAATAAAGACTTTCCCCCACAAGTTGGTTTTGGTCAGTGATGATTTTACTACTACTATTATTATTGTTGTTGTTATTATTTGTTGTTGCTTTTTGAGACAGGATCTCTATGTAGCCCTGGCTGGCCTGGAACTCACTTTACAGACAAGGCTGGTCTCAAACTCCTAGAGATCTGCCTGTCTCTGCCTCCTGAGTGCTGGGACTAGAGGAGAGCAACAGCACACCCAGACTTTGGTCAGTGTTTGATCACAGTAACAACATGCAAACCAGGACACCTAATGGCAGGTTCCCTGGAACTGTTCTGTCTAGAAGGTAGAGACTGGGCACTGGACTCTGAGAAGTCCTCTCAGTCTCATCTGCCATCATCCAGGTGTGGCTGTTGTGAGAACAGCACCTACTCCCTCTTTATATAATCCTAATAACAAACCAAAGTATAGTTCCACCAAAGTTCACCCTAGGGAACCAACGAGTATGTTAGGCTTACTTACAGAGCAAGGGTGACCCTAGGCTTACTTAGGAACATGGGTGACCCTAAAGCAACTGTAGTAGAAAGTTTTCATCCAGCATGCATGATGCCTTCTCCATGGTGGCATAGTCTTCTTCAGTCTATACACTCTAGCACCTTCCCTAGATCCCTCCCCACATACAATTAAGGCCAAATCACATAGGAATGGTTGGGAGGAGTTGCTGGAGTGTTAGGTAAGTGTCCAAAGGCCCTCCACACCCCCTCCTTCTCTGAGGAAATGTCATAGTCCACAGGCCTGTTCCTGATGGAGTATTACAAGCAGGTACAGCAGATCTGGTGAAGATGGTGGCCGTTTTGCTCAGTGGACAGTGCTGTATAACAGTGGCCATCATCTAGGCAAGGCCATAGCAAATGGACATGCTGCATGCCCCTGGCACTCAAAACTGACAATTTTCAGGACTGTGATTTTCCCCTCCATTGTAGTTTGTGGAGGGAGAAGCAAGAAGTTCTGTGTTTCAAAGGCTTCCTAGGAAGAATTTTGGGTTGATCATTACCTCAAGATATGTGGCACATGCCTTTAATCCCAGCACTTGAGAGACAGAGGCAGGCAGATCTCTGTGAGTTCAAGTCCAGCCTGGTCTACATAGTGAGTTCCAGGACAGCTGGGGCTACAGGGAGACCCTGTCTCAGAAAGACCAAAAAAAGACATGTATACCCTATTAAAGAAGGCATGAACCCAGCTTGTCTGGAACAATGCAGTTGGCAAGGTGTTTCAAATTCAAAACTGGGAACCACGAGTCAGGCCTTAAAGAGTCTCTTCTAGCCATCCACCATTTTCTCCAGAATGTTTTTCTGGTTTCCCTTTGATCAAAACAACAATTATCAGGCAGACTGGGAGATACTTCTGTAATGTTGCTATGAAGCTGTGTTAAAGTTTTGTTCAAAACTTAGTCTATGTTAGGCTGTTCTGAGGCTAAAGGATATGAGCTGTTTGTGGAAAGGTAGCACAGGAAGTGGTATGTGCAAGGCAGGCAGGTTGGAGTATTGCCCAACATATTGCAGCTGCCATGTGGTGGGAAGAGGAAGACAGAAGTAGCTTTCTACTTACAGCTGCATGTTTGCATCAAGACACAATGAAGGGAAGCTTGTGTTCTTACCCTGATTATCTGGAGATGGTTATAAAATGTAGCCTTCTCTCAAAGGATCGATGGTTTCCAAATGCCTTCCTGCCTGTTGGAGACCTGCAGCAGGCCTTCCAGATGCATTCCCAAAATACCTTCACTTTGTCACAGTCTCCACAAGCCTCAGGGTAGCCTGATGATGCATTTCAATAGCCACTCAACTGAGATACCAGCCTGTGTCCTTACTGCATTCTTAGGTGACCTTGAGGAAGGAGAGAAGGCCCATCAAGCCTTTGGTCTCAGTTCTTCAGGGCAACTAGAATGTTCATATTGTATGAAATGCTTTAAAAAATGTTGATGCCATCTTCTGGGTCCACATTTCTGTTTTGAACTCAGATTTTTAAAAAAATTATTTATTGTTTTTATTTTATGTATATGTGTGTATTGTCTGCATGTAGGTAAGTACACCTGTGTTGTGTAATGCCTGCGGAGGTCAGAAGAGACTGTTGGATCCCCTGGGGCTGGAGTTATGGACAGTTGTTAGCTGCCATGTAGGTGCTGGGATTCAAACCCGGGTCTTCTGCAAGAGCAACCAGTGTTCTTAACTGCTGAGCCATCTCTCCAGCCCTGAAACTCAGATTTTGACAATGGTTGGGAAAAAACTAAAGAAGTTACTTAAACAAGTTGGAAATTCAATTGCTGTTATATAATTCATTGTTATAATTCACATGCATTAAGGCAACAATTATATCCTATAGGGGTCAAAAATGTATTTTTTCTACTTTAAAGTGATTAAAATATCTTCCTTTTCAGATGTAAGCATAGATGCCAGCAGTCTTTTCTTAGGAGGGACCATCTACACTAAAGTACTTCCTAATTTCTTTCTTTTAGTAAATCACGACAAGAAATGGCAGGTATTTTATTGCTTATGTTAGTTTCCCAAATGTCTTTTAAACATTTGCAAGTATGGAAATTTTCTTTTTAGATTTTTATTCTTTTTAAAAATTTTTGTATTGAATTTTTGTGCATTTCATACAGAACATCTTAATCATCTTTATACCCTCTTCCCCACTGGCACCCTCCCATACCCCCCCTCCACTGGAATTCATACATTCTGTCATTTGTGTTAAGGCCTATCATGTCAAGTTAGTGTCCCGAGATGTCCAGTGACAGAGGGGTGAGAAAGAATAGAAAGGCTGCGGGAAGGTAAAAGAAGTGTCTTTTAGAACCACATATGGGCTGGAGAGTTTCGCTGCAAGGAATGATGGGGCTTCATCCTGGAAGAGCTAAAAGAAAAAAAGGATAAGCAACCAGAAATCTGGTAATTGTGAACAGATGGAAACGGGAAAACTTCTATTTACCCTTATTTTTTAAAATGTTACTTTAATCTCACATACAATAATGATTCATATTTATGAGATATGTGATAGTTTGGTGCATGTGTATGTTGTCAAATTATCATATCAGGGTAACTTATCACCTGGAATATTCCTGTTTTTCTCTGTGATGAGACATTCAAGATTCTATCTTCTGGCTATTTTGAAGTTGTGATTGGCTTTCAGTTTTCTTTAAACTGTTGTTTCTTATTTGTCTCTGAGTGCTTGCTATATGGATCTGGATCATTCCCCAAAGGCCTGAGTGCTAAAGGCTTGGATTTGCTTGGCACCATTGGGAGGCAGAAGAACCTCTAGGAGGTGAGACACTGGGGGAGTTTGTAGCTCACTGAGATGTAGGCTTGATGGGTCAGGAGAGAAAAACAGAGAAACTTTAGAGGACACGTGAAGGGAGGAGAGTCCTTCATCCTGGAGTTCACTTGAGGCCTCTTACCAGTACAAAGCAAGAATTCCAGTTCAGGGACCAGAGAGATGGATCAGTGGTTAAGAGCACTGCCAAGGACCTGGGTTTGGTTTCCAGCTCCCACGTGGAGCCTAACAACTGTCTGTAACTCTAGTTACAGGGGATCTGACACCAACTTTTGACCTCCATGGACATTGCATGCATGTGGTGCACTTACATACATGCAGGCAAAAATTCATATACATAAAATAAAAATAAATAATTAATATAAAAGAATTCCAAAGCAATTAACAACTGCTTAAGGCCTTTCTCCTTTCCCAATTGCAAACCTACAATTTTCTAGAACTCTCACAAGAAACCCCATTCACAGTGAGAGCCATTGTGTAACCCTAGTGACCTTTGGTTTTTAGTCTTATTAGATTAAATCCCATCCAAGTCACCTCTGTAACCATCCTACAATCTCACTTATCAAAAGAGAGAAAAAAGAGGAAAGAAGAGTTTCTATTCATCTTTTTGAGATGTAATTTGTGGTTCATCAAAATGTGACTGTTACCACTCTTCCCTGAGGAGCTGGTACCACATTTGGGTGTGTCTTGCTTTCCATGATTATCTCCTAGAGACACTGACAGCTGTGCTTGTGAGTGTGCTCTCACTCTTGATTTGAGTGCCTTTATTAATATTGTTAATAAAAATCTCCAACTCTGCTTATCATACTGAATAGTCCTGAAATTGTTTCTAGTGTCAAATCTACAAATCCTGATTTGACAGAAATTGAGGTACCTTAAAGACTGAAGAAAACTCCTCAGGCTGCTGAGGGCGACAGCATGGACTTGTGCCTCTGTCCCCTCACTGTTGATAGTGGGGTTCCATTCCCTTCCCTTTTTTCTCATTTGTTTCCAGATAAGTAGTTTTGTTCTGGGACATACTCTCCTAAAGCCACAAATAAATAAACCCATTCTCTTCTTATGTTGATTCTCCTAGGCATTTGATACAGTAGTGGAAAGCTGACTAACCCAGTATTTTAACATATTTCTAATTGCAGCTATTTAAAGAATATTGATTGAGCTAAATATTAAGCTGAAAATGATAGCTTTAATTGGTATCCTTCACAAAATGTGTGAATTGAAAGGGTCTCTCATAACAGCTGAGCTCAGTCTACTTTGTAGCTTTATGTCTCTACATGATGAAGGACAATGTTCCTCAAACCAGAGTGTCCATTCTTGAGGGCTTGTTTGAACACAGAGCCCTGGGCTCCACCCACAGGTGGTTGGTTTAGGCTGCTAGACTTGGAGTGATCTCATAAATGGCTTTTCTTCTTTCTAAAATGTTTTTCATGGAACTGGAGAGATGGTTCAGTGGTTAAGAGCACTGACTGCTCTTGTAGAGGACATGGGTGTGATTCCCAGCACTCACATGGCTGACAAACATCTATAACTCTAGTTCCAAGAGATCCAAGGCCCCCTTCTGACCTCTGGGGGCATTGCATGATATGGGTGCACTTACATGCAGGTAAGCAATACACTCATACACATAAAATTAAAAAATAAAATGCTTTTCATTATCAGATATGAATTATACACAATATAGGTTTCATTATATTTTTGTATATGTGCATAATGTATTCCAATCGTATTGACCCCTACTACTGTCTCTTCCCTTAGCCCCCTTTACTCCCACTGGTCCCTTTCTCTTTTTTGGGGGAGGACCCAATGACTTTCATTAAGGTTGCTAAAGCATGGGTACAGGTATGTTTACAGGAGCATGGGCACCTTACTTTTCAGTGGTCATATCACTGAAGAAAACATCTCTCTTCTACCCCTATCAACTATTAACTGCGAGTAAATAGTCAGAGAGGGATGGGGACCATGAGCTTTTGCTCTCCTCCATGACAGTGGGTTGACTGGTCCAATCTTGTACAGATCATGTGCCGGTAATCACAGCTGATGTGAGTTTAAGAGGCCATACCCCCGCCACACCGTCAGTGTTCCACAGGGTTCTCCTGCCCCCATTCTTCCTGTTTTCGCATTCTTTCTGCCACTTCTTCCACAATATTATATTCCTGGGCCTTGGTGGGATGATATAGATGTCCCATTTATGGCTGAGTATTCAACAGTCACTTGTTTGCACCACTTTGACCGTTCCAAGCCTCTGTTGTTACTATTGCCTACATTGAAAAGAAGCTTCTCTGCCTAAAGCTGAGAACATCACTCTGTGGACACAGTCATAGTTGTTTACAAGGCGATTTGATGGACATGTCATGTCCAGTTAGCAAAACAACAGCCGTAGCCTCCCCATTGGGGCCAATGGCCTGTCTAACCATGGCTTTTGGACTAGATTTACAGTACCAGATGAGAATTCTTTTTCATGGAGTGGGCCTCAATCTAATCAGAAAGTGGTTGGTTACCCTCATAAGAGACTTGCCAGAGGGCACATCTTGCCTTTTCCCTTGGTATTGTTGCATGCAGGATTCACAACTAAGACTGTTTATGACATGTCTTCCCTAGTAGCCTGCACAGTACCTTCTGCCACTCTGCAAGGCAGCCAGCAGGGAGGCGGCTTCCGGGTCAATAACAGCTTGATTTCTCTATGCCCAGTCTTACAGTCCACCTCCCTGTTCAAACTTTTCTACTCCTCGTAATCCTCTCTCCAGTTTTCTATCAAAATGGAGATTTCTTACATTTAAAGACTCTTTTCCCCGTCTCAAGGCCTCCTTTCCAGTTCCTTGGTTCTACAGATACTTTCTCCCACATAAACACAATTATATACATTTTAGGATAGTCTGATAAGGATCTACATATGAGAGTGAACACATGGTGAGAAATGACTTTTCTAATCAATTCCCAGTTATGCTGACACTTTTTCTCTGTCTGGGAGCCATGCTTGGAGAGCCTCTACCTTAGGGAAATATCCCTAAAGGGAAGGAATTCTCAGGTTCTGAATCTCTAAACAAGCTAATAGAGGTGATTAATATATATATATATGATTAACACATACAAAATTCATTTATTATTTTTAAAACCTCAAGGGAATGCACATTATGTTTCCAATTCCTTTCCTTAATTCTGGCTTCTCATATTTTGAGACCCATATATAATTTTCAGATGTTGAATATACATTCTAAAAGGTGGCCATTCACTGGATTTAGATTTTACACATCTGTAAATACTCAGGATGTTGTTCACCATTTAACTTTGCCTATGAGAGTTTCTGTGTGTGTGAATAAAAGCTATTACTTTTCATAATGTTTGTTCTGTGGCTGTGATAAAACACGCTCACAAAAAACAGTTTGTGGGTGAAAGGAGTTTATTTCAGTATACAATTCCAGGTTACAGTCCATCATTGTGGGGAAGTCAAGGCAGGAACTTTAAACAGCTAGTCGTATCACATCCATAGTTGAGGACAGAGAGAAATGAATATAGGCGAACTCACTGATTGCTTGTGCTCATCTCAATTTCTCCAATTCTCATACAGTTCAGGACCCTGCTGCCTAGGGAATGTTGCTGTCCACAGTGGGCTGAGACTTCCCACATCATTTAATTAGGGCAACCACACAGACACTCCCACAGGCCAACCCAATGTAGACAATCCCTCATTGAGACTCTCTTCTAGGTTGTGTCAAGTTGACCATTAAAGCTAACTACCACATGTGGTGAAGTCAACTTGTGAAGATCAAAAAGTGTCTATTTCCTAGTTGGCCATAGCTGTGAAACAGCTCATGTTTTAAGAATTAGATTTGTTCCTTCTCTAGACTTCAGCATTTGAGAGAGTCTATGAGTTAGAACTGTTTGTTGGCAATAATAGAGACTACTCTTAATTAATGTAAGCTTGGGAGGAATTTTCAGAGAATTTTGGGCAGGTCACAAAAGACCTGGGAATTCAAAGATTGAGCGGAGAAGCTGCATAGGAGCAGTCCTCGGAAGGAACTTCTTCCTGGAAGGTTCCCTGTCTAGATATCCGTTTCCTACAACAGAAGGTACTCACTGCCATAGCTTGCTGGTCACCGTGTCTTCCACCCTCTATTCTACTCTGCTTCTGTTGAGAAAACTCCAACAGAACCTAGGCCTTTGGGACACTTTATTCAGATTTGAAATCCCAGGCTGAATCCGTGTTTAGTTGACAGGAGGTAAAGAAAAAGAATAGCTGTCCTCTTTCCTCCCACCATTCCTGGGTGGGCTCCAGCATGGGAAACGAACTTGGACAGATTCAGGGTGGCCAAAATGGCAGCCACCTACTCTACAGTCTAGTATTCAGAAGTAATATGTGTATAGTTAAATGTCCTTAATATGAACCCTCATTTCCCACTTTGATCACTGGCTTTGTTTTCTTTGCACTGATAGGAAACTTTGTGTAGATAGGAAACTGACCAAACCCCAAACAAGTGAGCAAACTGCCTCAGATCCCTCAACAGTCAACAGCAGAGATGAGATTTGACCCAAGATCCTTAGAGCTTTCCCCATTGCACCGTAAAATGACAATCCCCATGACCAGGAAATCAAAGAGGGCATAGAATTTGCCAGAGATCCACTCTAGGGTCCTGTGTTGTTTTGGTTTGCTTCTCTATTGCTGTGATAAAACACTGACCAAAAGCAACTTGACTTACAGGTTACAGTCCATCACTGGGGGAAGCCAGGGGAAGAACTCAGGGCAGAAACCTGGAGGCAAGAACTGAAGCAGAGACCATGGAGGAATGCTGCCTACTGACTTGTGCTCAGCCAGCCTTCTTATACAGTCCACCTGCCCAGCAGCGGCACTACCCATAGTGGTCTGGGCCCTCCAGTATCAATTAGCAAACTTCCCCAAAGACATGGCTGTAGGCCCATAGGCCAAATGATGGGGGAAATTCTTCAGTTGAAGTTCCCGCTTCCCAGGTATGTTAAGTTGACAGCTGAAGCAAACTATGACATGTGTAAATCCTGGGAGACAGAAAACCTACAGAGACTTGATACGTTGCTGTGGATTTGTTTTTCCATTTCTAGCACAAGAGACTTGATACCTTCTGCTCACTATACTGAGGAAAGGCTGGAAGTAAGTGCAGAGAAATAAGGAGCTTTAAAAGTAAGGGGGGTTTTGACAGGCAAGATGTGTCCACTGGTGCATAATGGCACAGTCATTTTGGGGGTAACTGACTGTTCTTTTATTGGATATGTGGCCTGCTTTAGAAGAGGGAATTAATGCCTGCTACTGTAAACCCAGTCAAAAACCTATGGCTGAGGAGGTCTTAGGTGCTAGAGGTGAACTCAGTACTGTTCTAGAGCTAACTGGACACTCTGCCATGCTGTCTTCTAAAGATTTATATTTATATCCATTGACAAATGCTGCTCCAGCTTTAATCAGAGAAGCATCATTTTTGTAATGAATGGCATCAAATGAAGAGATGCATGTCCGTTCGTGGTGCTGAGAGTGACAGCTGAGTGTTCAGCCTGAAACAAGATACTTATACCAGCCCCTCTGATGCTGAAGGAATACTGCAGAAGAGGAGTTGGAGAGAACGTAAGAGCTGCAGGGTAGGGAGGAGGGCTGTGAAAAGCTATCTCTTGGGCATAGCCCAGCCACTGCAGTCACGACCTCACAGCAGCTTGGCTGCCTGCAATGGCCTAGACAAGACTGGACCTTCCCAGAGTCATCATAGATAGAGGAATAACTTATGGGGCCTTACCCCTTCCTGCTGAAGTATTGGCTACTGATGGATTCTGGGAAAAGGACAGTCATTATCTTCAGTTGTGTATCCATTGAGGAGTCCAGCAGGTTCAAAGCCATGACCACACAAATGATCCAGTTAAACTCAGTGGGTCTCAAAAACAAAACAAGATAACCAACAAAACAGTAACAACAACAAAACCGAAAAAATCACGAATGTGGAAAAGGACTTGTAGGGGTGGATAAGGAGGTGGGAGGGAGGTTGCAGGGATATACTAACCAGGATGCATGTTGTACATGCATGAAATTGTCAAAGAACAAACTCAATGCATTTTTCTTTAAAAAAGGAAGAGGATTTTATAGCCATTTCTCAATGGTTACCACCCGTGTGGGCCACACTGAAACTCAAGGGTCTTACTGTCTTGGAGTCCTTTCCTTTTGTTAGTATCTAGCTCCTCCCCACCTTGAGTTATGGTCCTTCATGTTCTTAGAAAAGACAGAACTCACAAAACAAATGTTGTGGTTCTGAACCACATATTTCATCAAATATGATTGATCCAGACATTCCTGGAGTGTGGATAGAGCACTGGCCAGGTGCTGTCACTTGATAATTATACTTGAAAAGTAATGTTTCTGAGACAAAGACACTTGCATTTTATAACGGAAAAACGTGTGCTTTCTCAAAGAAGGAGAAAACAAAACAAACTTTTTTTGGGGGGTGGTAAAACTTTTGCCAGTTCCAGACCCCCAAGGAAGGTAATAAAATCCTGAATCCAAAATGAGATCCTGCTATTATGGTAGATTCCACTGTGTCTAATTCCATTGCGATGTCCACTGTAGTTCCTGAGGTGGCTGTCACACTCATGGGGCCTGTGGCCAGACAAGCAGCTCTGGAATCCAGGAGCATTTCAGGACAAATGATCTGGGAACATGTAGCACACTGCGAGCTAGAACATGGGTAATCTAAAGCTATTTCTTTTCTTCCCTGGGACTTAATTTCTCTACTTGTACAATAGAGATGTTTATATCTTTCCCTCCAGATAGGGAGGCAAGAGTGACTCAGGAGGTAGCAACTAAGCATTTTTAATATGCCATGTAAATTTCAAAGTGTGCCATTTTTAAATATATGATTAGGCTAGGATGCACAGATTGAGCTTTGAGAAGACTGGTGGGAGGTTCTTGGGGGAAAGGAAAAGGTATAAGGAAATATTTATTAACTGGTCCCTATTGACAGACGAAACTTGATGCACTCTGCCAACAACAGTTACAAATAGCTTTCTAGACATCCTGCCCTCATCCTCTCTGAGCTCTCTGAGCACCCTGTCCTATTTGCACCCTCTCTGTCTGCGCTCTCTAGATACCCTGCCCTCCTCCTCTCTGTCTGCGCTCTCTAGATACCCTGCCCTCCTCCTCTCTGTCTGCACTCTCTAGATACCCTGCCCTCATCCTCTCTGTCTGTGCTCTCTAGATACCCTGCCCTCATCCTCTCTGACTTCTCTAGATACCCTGCCATCATCCTCTCTGACTTCTCTAGATACCCTGCCCTCATCCTCTCTGACTTCTCTAGATACCCTTGCCCTCATCCTCTCTGTCTGAGCTCTCTAGATACTCTGCCCTCACCCTCTCTCTGTGAGCTCTCTGGACACCCTACCTTTACCCTCACTGAAGTCTCTACCTGACACTTTGCTGGGAACTGGGCACATCTACTGGCCTTGGATGTGGGAGAAAGCCCTGCTTTTCCTGACTTAGCTGTAAGATGAGTCAGCTCAAATACAAGCCCCCCTCATCCTTCACCTCACTCTTTGGAGCCGAGAGTAGAGCTTGACACGTGAAAGAAAATCCACTTCTTTGTTGACTTGCACTAGATTTCCAGGTCAAGATGAAAGGAGATGACAGCACTGGCTCTACTTTGAGCTCACCTTTTCTAGCTTCTCTTGAACCACTTTGAGCAAAAAGCCTGGCTTGTAAAGTGACTGTGATCAGAGAGATGAACAGACAGAAAGGCTCAGTCATCCTATAGAGCTGAGGTTGGGTCCCAGCTGCATGGGAAACCCTCCCTAAGTCTGTTTCTTCTATGGTAAAATGAGTATTAACAGAGTATTATCCCCATGGGTTAATGGTGGGGCATGTGAACACTTCATAAATGAGTGTTTGTATTTAATAGAGAGAAAGTTATTTAAAACTAAAACCAGCTCTAGCAATTGCTGCCTTTTAAGGTCGGGGCAAAGGGATGGCAGAAATACCTGTTCCAGTGGGCGCACAAATTGCTATGCTGCTTCCTCCTACTTATGGAGGGGTTCAGAGCTGAGGCTGCAGGCAGGACAACAGGAATTTTAGTTCTTCCAGGTCTTCTGAGCCACTCAAGACCTATAGTAGATGGTACTTTGGTTAGCAGATGCTCTGAGTGTATATATGTGAAAGTGCATGCTTTCCAAAAGAAAACACTTAATTAAAAAATTACTTATTTTTAAAAAATATTTTTATTGAATTTTTGTGGACTTCATATAATACATCTTAATTATATTTAGCTCCCCCTTCCATATCTGCAACCCCTATAACCCCCACAGGATCTCATGCATTTTGTCATATATGTTAAGGCCTATTGAATCAAGTTTGTGTACCAGATGAGTACAAACTGGGTGAATTCACCCACTGGAGCCTGTTCAGCCTGTCTAGCATCACTCCCTTAAAAAAAATCAGCCCTCCTTCACCCAGCAGTGATCAGCTGCCAATAGTTCCTTGCCAAAGTTGTGGCCTCCTGCTCATTTCCCCAGTTCTATGCTGGTTTTTGTTTGATTGAGTTTGCATGGATCCTGTGCATCTGTCATCGTCTCTGAAAGCTCATATGAGCAATGTCCCAGGACCCTGTAAGATTCTGTTTCCTTATAGTCATGTACCTCATCTCCTGGCTATTACAAGCTTTCTGAAAGAGATAGAGGAAGACCTCAGGAGGTAGAAAGACCTCCTGTGCTCATGGATTTGTACAACTAATATTGTGATATGACCACCCTACCAAAAGCAATCTGTAGATTCAATGCAATGCCAATAAAAATTCCCATGACATTCTTCACAGAATTAGAAAAAAATATCATAAGAGTCATATGGAAGTACAAAAGAACTCTGGTAGCCAAAACAACCCTGAGCACTAACAGCAATGCCGGGAGATTATACCA